>NC_045748.1:1412853-1429564 GCF_008692095.1 Etheostoma spectabile | reverse complement strand
GTGTGTGTGTGTGTGTGTGTGAATGCGTATGCTGCTGACCCTGTGTGTCTTCTGTGTTTTCCAGTACTCTACTCATCTGCAGCTGGCTGAGGACTGCATGAAGCATTACCAGGGAACAGTGGACAAGCTGTGCCGTGTGGAACAGGTGAGAGGCCAGCCGGGGGAGGAAGGTAGAGGATAAGAGAGAAAACAATAAAGGTAAAGAACAAGCGAGGAGAAACAGGGGATATAAACAAGAACAGAGGCTAGAATGAAATGAGGAGACCAGAGGACAGAAAACAATTAAAGAAGAGTGGAGTGTAGTGAGTAGGGCTAACTGATCAAGTTGGAAACAATGATCAAACATTGATATTTTTCATACAGTCTAAGTTCCTTGCACAAAATGATTTCTGAAATCCTCAGTAATTGGTTTTCATTTATTAAAATGGCTTTGGAAATGTTTATGTGAGGGTTTTAAACGAGCATTTAAAATGACCAGCATGAATTGATACCTGAGTTGTGGGTTGCAGGATCTGGCTATGGGCACAGATGCTGAGGGAGAGAAAATCAAAGACCCCATGAGGGCCATCGTGCCCATCCTGCTGGATGCCAACGTCACCACGTATGACAAGATCCGCATCATCCTGCTCTACATTTTCCTCAAGAATGGTAAGAAGGAGAGTGCAGGCGACATAAAGAAATCCATTCAAAACCTTCATAAAGTCTGTGCTGCTATCTGTCCCTGAAAAGGTTCAACAATTTATTTTAGCTTCATTTGTGTGGTTTATTACTTACTACTCAGCTACCTACCTACCCCTGAGTATTAGTATTTCTTTACTTTACATGTTGGAATGTTAAGATATTTTTTCTTTCACTTTTCTTAATAGAAAAAAAACTTAAATTAATCAACAAAACAATCACCTGCATTACAATAGAAGCCACATTGCTTTTAATTCACCATAATGTGTATACAAACCCTTTATCTTTCTTACTATTTTTATATATGCATATAGTTGCTCTCAGGAACTCTGCACCACGTTCCCCCCTTTTTTTCTTCTTCTTCTTCTGCACTACTAACAATTTATATTTTTATATTTAGCAATGACACTGTAAAGGGGTTGCCTCAATCTCGTTGCACAGGTACTACACTTGTGTATGACAATAAAGGCATTCTATTCCACTGGTGTGGCTTCACCACTTAATACCTAATTAGCTTAAAAAAAAAAGACTATTTAAGTCTGTAAAATGAGTGAGTCCATTCACATGATATAGATACAGAAACATGGCTGAAAGGGAGCCTGTAAAAACTAGATACCCCCTCAGGTCAGACGTAACCTGACAATTCTGCACAAGTATAAAAGTTGATATATTTAGGCAGTACATAGGAAATATAGTGTCAATTTAAAGTTTTAATAAAAGGATTTTATTGTTGCACTCAAGTTACTAAAACATGAATTCCCCATTATCCCAGAAGAAGCTGAACATATTAAATGTAAACGGACAATTTTATAAGGGGGGTGTGTGTGTGTGTGTGTGTGTGTGTGTGTGTGTGTGTGTGTGTGTGTGTGTGTGTGTGTGTGTGTGTGTGTGTGTGTGTGTGTGTGTGTGTGTGTGTGTGTGTGTGTGTGTGTGTGTGTGTGTGTGTGTGTGTGTGTGTGTGTGTGTGTGTGTTCAGGCATTACGGAGGAGAACCTGAACAAGCTGATCCAACACGCTCAGATCCCCCCCGAGGACAGTGAGATCATCACCAACATGGCTCACCTGGGCGTCCCCATCGTCACAGATGTAAGGTCCCCCCTGGGTGCTGCTCTTCTTCGTTTTTTTCTTTTCTTCCTCAAACAGGGGGAAAGAAATCTGGTGCTCTTTTTCTCTCTCACATCCTCGTCTCTTCTTTTCGTCATTAGTCCACCCTGCGCCGAGGAAAGAAGCTGGACAGGAAGGAGCGTGTGAGCGAGCAGACGTATCAGCTGTCCCGCTGGACACCACTGGTCAAGGACATCATGGAGGTGCGTTTGAAGAGCTTCAATCTCTATTTGGTTTATCATGTCATGTGTTTGTGACAAAGAAGGCTTTTTTTTAATATGCCGTTTAAGCAAACTTAAATTAAAGGTCCAAAAACAAACAAACAAATGAATCTGAGCAGAATTATTTACTTTTACACCCACAACAACCTTCTTCAAACATCTGTTTTTTCAACCTGGTTGTTATTATGGTATTTTACTATATTTAGCCCCTTATTTGTGCTAAGCCAATTCTCCAATGGACCTCCATGATGGAGCCACACATGGTTGCTAAGAGACGTGACACAACTGTGAAGCCCCTACTGGGGGTGGGTGTTTTTAAGGCAGACAATATTGTTGACAGAGATCTGCTTTGTCTTTTTGTCCTCCTGCAGGACGCTATTGAAGATAAGCTGGATACCAAGCACTACCCCTACATCTCCACCCGCTCCTCCGCCTCCTTCAGCACCACTGCAGTCAGGTACACACACACACACGCATGCATGTAAATGTACTGTGTATATATACACAAAAATATATCACCTTTATTTATTCAGGGAGGGCCAGATGAGAGCAAGCTCTCTTTTCCAATGACACACAGATTACATATACATAATAAATTACAATACGTATAAAATTACACAGTAATCATTAAAGACAGAAAGTGCACATTCAGAATGCATGGGCTTATGAAGAAGGCATTTAACGTGATTAAATTGAATAAGGCTGTTCAATTTCAACAGGATGCGCAGGTTATTTCATTCATATGGAACATAATACTCAAATGCAATTTTGCCTTTTAGTTGTGGCATATGGACTATTTAGGATCAAGTAATTATTAGTACAAGTGCCATAGTGAAACAACTTAAAATTCACCAAGCTCAATACATATACAGGTAGTTTTTTAAGCAAGGTTTTGTAGATAAATAGGATGCGGTGCTGCTCTTTTCACAGAGCCAAAGACGTTCAGCCTACATTCTGATATGCACTTTGGCCTCTCATTGTATGGTAAATTAGAAAGACAGGAAGGGTGGCATAAGATCAATAGTAATTTGGGAAGGGAGATGAGTCTAACGGGTCAATACTCGAGAGCTTTGAAACTGATGATTTTGCATGTTTTAAAATGATCCGCATTTGCGTGTGTGTGTATGGCGTGCGTGTGTTAGTCTATGAGGGGGAGGAATGAAGCCACACTGATCCTTACAGTCCAATTGATTCAGCATCAAATCCTTCCCTGTTCCAAAGTGATCGCCGTCCCTCTTCCACACATCCAGACACACCCAGACCCGAGGATCATGTTAGGATACATGTGGCTGAGTCAAAGGAAAGCTACGCAGATGAAACCTCCTAATGTTGAAGTGTGATCTTAAAGTGTCTATAATCAATATTTTTAGATTTATATGTTGCCTCACCATCCTTCCATAACATTGGTGGTTTAACATAAGAGTATAACAATTAGAAATGCTGCATTCATTTCTTGATACCACTGGGCATCACACTTGCAATTTAAATCATAAAGCTAGAATGTTTAAGAAGCTGCACTCCAAATACTGAAAACACAGCAGACTGAGATTGCCTCATTTGGCTCACACACGCCATCCCAAATACACGAAAAAGCCAGTTTTTTTCACGGCCACATGCACTGACATGCAAGCAGCCAGACTGGCTATCAAAACGAAGGACAGAGAAGCTCGGCTTGTGACGCACAGAGGGAGTGGGACTTCTTCTCTGCTCAGGACGCTGTCACTCCACTATATCTTTACAGAGCAAATACATATCATACATCTGAATGTTCTGAAGGTCCAGTACAGAACCTATGAATCAAAGAGTATGAAATCTAGATACCAGCTATCTTTGTCAACTTTAATAAGCTAACTTTTACCAAGAACCCTGTACTTTTCTGCCTTATTGTTTATTTATGTTTAGTTGTAGTATTTTGACTTGTAACCGGGGAATCATCATACATCACAATTGTCGATTGATTTTTTTCCTTGAGCAGCATCTGCAAGCTGCAGAGCTTCCTGCCAGGGTGCAAAAAGCTTCCAACAAGCCAGAAGAAGTCGTATGTAGCCTGAAAGGAAACAGGGTCTGAGAAACACAAGTTACCCTGGAAGTCGCCCTGTCAACGCAGGGCAACTTAGATGACTTAGGGTCATTTTTGTTGTACATTTAATTATCTCAGATTGCTCATTTATATCAGCTGGACGATGAAATTACGTTTTTTCATGTAGCATTTCACTCAAACGAGCTTAAAATGTGGAGTTGATAACATCTATAATAACATGACCTCGTTTTTCCCTTATGCTCTGACAGTGCTCGGTACGGCCACTGGCACAAGAATAAGACACCCGGAGAGTACCGCACTGGGCCACGCGTCATGGTCTTCATCATCGGAGGCGCGTCCTTCAGCGAGATGCGCTGCGCCTACGAGGTCACGCAGGCCAATGGGAAGTGGGAGGCCATCATTGGTGAGTAGTGCAACAGGAGGGGCCAGTGGGAGCAGGCAGAGAGCAAGAACAAGGGTTATGTTTTTAGGTTTCAGATGTGGCCACGCCACCCACAACAACAAGAACAACCTTAAATAATAACACCACCTGATCTAGTTTTTCTAGTTGTAGTTTTTGCCGACCGCCAGTGGTTTAACTTCTTACCTCGCTGCAGTGATGTACAGGTTTACTTCAGGATCACAGCCGACCGCAACCATAGTGATGCTGGGTGGTCAGAGGGGAAACGGACCTGAAACCTTCAACCTGACACAGGCAGCAAATCACTGCTTTTCATCCGGGTCGCTAAGTGGAAAAAGGTTTATAGAAAGTGTGACAGCTGATGAAGCTGCATCCTAATCCGGGGGCCACACCCTTAGAAGCATCTTCAGAGCGCTGTGTGAGCGTTGACCAGCAGCTGCAGGTTCTGTCGGGCCTTCAGGTCCTCGGCGGGACACAGAAGAACAAAGCTTCTGAACTGGAACACAGCTAAAACTTCAGTGCATAAAAAAAGATAAAGCTCTTTACTGTATGACACATTTGACCTTATATCACTCTGCGTTCTCTCTCAAAGCATGGGGTAAAATGAGATGACCTGTTGCCCCTGTAAAGCCAGTTCTTAAGAGCGACTTTCTGGAATTAAGTTGCACTTTGTTGAAGCAAGCAGTAAAATGATTATAAAGTTTTTTACAAAATTATAGAAAAAAGCTACTACTACGCTATCTCAACCCACTGGCAAGCTAAACTTAATAAATAAAAATAATCAATACAAGATTAAATGTGGTTTGATATTCTGGGTTGACATTTATTGAGGCATTTATTTTATTAAAAATGAAATGTCAGGAATTGAAGATGAGGTTTTGCAAACAGAAACCATCCACAACACAGCTCATGTAGGACAGTGGAATTTCCTTTTGGATCATCACGCACCTAGGTCACGAATCCCAAATCCCACAACAATCACAGTCCCACTGAAGCAGTTTGATACGACATGTGGAAGGTCTAGCAGCAGATAGTCGCTACAACCTGCCTATTGCGTGCAATGCGTTATGTTAAAGTAGCCCTTTATGTTATGCCCCTGTGTACTGTTTGTGTGTCTTAAGGCTTTGTGTTCTAAATGGGAAAGTGTCTTGTTCGTTCCTGTTGTGCTCTGCTTCTGCTCTTGTCTTTAAAAACAACTGTTGTCTTTAAATTGCAGCCACGCCATGTCTTTTTTTGTGTCTGTGCGTGTATAATGTCTCTACAACATTTTGAGTGTGTGTGTGTGTCTCTCTCTCTCTTTAATGTCTGTACAACATGGCTTGTGAGTGTGTTCTGTACAGGTTGCTTGTTTTTAACCCTTTTGTTTCTGGAGCGAGTGGGGGAGGGGCCGTGGCATGTGCTGAGAGACGAGTGGTGAAGCCGCCTCTGTTCCTCCACAGGTGCCACCCACATGCTCACCCCCACCAAATTCTTATCGGACCTGCAGCACCCCGACTTCCGAGAGTCCACTAGGGTGTCCTTTGAGGACGCAGAACCCACACCCGAGTGAGGCAGAGACAGATTGGGAGGGAGGGAGAGAGAAATCACACTGAAAAAAGTAAAGGCAGCCGCACAAAGAAGCCCTTTCTGAACCTCCGCAGCACAAGGGCTTCCTACTTGTTCCTCCTTCTTGTTTTATGTGACTCCACCCTCCTCCACCTCCTCCCCCCAACCCTGTGTCCCTCAGGGATGGGCACCCCCTGACCTTTCCTCACTGCATGGACCGCTCCATCAGGCTCTAGTCCCTGTATCCTGCAGTCTATCGGATGTAGCCTGTCTGAATTCCACCCCACCCCAGGATGCTCGGGGTGCAGACTAGTGCAGGAACTGACAATTAATTTTTATTGTGGATTAATCCGTTTGATTATTTTTGATTAATAATTAATTGATTAGTTTTTTGGTTTATAAAATTTCAGAAAATGGTGAAACATGTTGTCGATCGATGTTTCCCAAAACCCAAGATGACGTCTTCAATTGTCTTGTTTTGTCCACTACCCAAATAGTCATAGAGGAGTGAAGAGATTAGAAAATGTTCCCATTTAAGATGTTCGAATCAGAAAATTTTAACTTTCTTTTTCATAAAAAATGACAAACCGATTTTTCGATTTTGAAAAGAATTGGTGATTAGTTTAACAGTTGACAACTTATCGAATAATCAGTTGAGCTTTGCAGCTTTAGTGTAGACTTGACCAGATATTGCTGATGTCATTACCCACAATTTGTTGAAATAGGAATGTGATGGTGTTTTTTTTTTTTTTAAATCGCAGCCATAAGAATATGAAACATACAAGTAGGATGAGATTACATGCATCACATAGAAACAGTATTTCATAATTTAATTTTATACAGTAATATTGGTCTTAGAATAAAGTTGTTGTCTAAACTACAGCTAATGTCTCTGAATCTACTGTATATTACTGTAGAACTGTATAGACGAAAACGTAACGATAAGGTGCATCAAAAAATAACTTCGAGCAAGGCCGGTCTCATCAGAGGTGTACGTAGGCGCGGCGTGACGATGCCGAGCACGTCGCCGTACGGGGTGGAGGTTTGGATTGAGCCCGTGTAGAGTCTGTGCTGAAGAGCGGCCATGGCTGAGGGGGGTCGTGGCCCCATCCCTGCTGCCTCCTCCCATCATCTCAGCCGGGTGGATTAAATTGCCCGCCACAGCCACCCAAAGGCCCCTTGAGCCTGTTGAACACTCACCCCAGATTTAATCTACCCCCGAGATCCATCTTTATCAGTTTTTATTGTCTGATTATTTTTGTAATTAACCCTTTGCAAAGACAATCACTTTGATTTGTTAGTGGGTTTTCCTCATACGGACAGGTCCTTGAGTTGATGCTGGATTTCAAATAAGGATCCTCTCCTTTCTTCCTTGTGTATTCTTTTTTTTTTTCTTCTTCTTTTGACTCCCAGCCCTCTAACGTTCTCTCAGCCCGCCATCACATGCTCACATGGCTCACGGCTCGTCCGCAGAGGGTGCTCTTTAATATTAGCAACAGATTACCTTTATCATTATAATGCTTTCAGGGTGCTGATACATGGGGCAATTCGGAGGGCAACGTAGACTGGAAATAGTTGGGTCACAATAATCCTTTCAGAAAAATTCTTTTAAGTTGGCCAAAAAGTTGCCCTTTGTATCACGGCCTCTATGATGCCTCTCTGCTGACACACAGTCTGGGAATGTAGCAATGTTCCACCTGTAGAAATAGAATGAGAGTAGAATGGACATGAACCGTTCTCCGTGGTCAGTTGACCAGTTCAAGGGAAAATGGCGGTTGTTTTTAGTTGTTCTGGTGATAACACACTGCATGCTCTTGGGGAGAATTGTTGGTCTCTGTAAAGTATTAAGTGTGTGGTCTAGGCCTACTCTAAAGTGTCTTGAGATAATATCTACTATAAAAGCGTATAAATAAAATGTAATTAAATTGAACACACTTCAGTAAAGTGTCACCCTCACTAGTTTGAGAACTGTTGTCTTAAGGACTCACTGATAGAAATGTTATATTATTCTAACAATCCTCGATTCCTCTCTAGCAACAAGGCAACACGCCTCTCCACGCCTCGTTATACTCCTTGTCTGAAGGTCACAGTCCTTTTGCGATGGCAACGGTACACATAAAAATGGCCGCCGCTCTGACCATTCGGCTATGTTGTTTTGAACGGAAATGTCTGTTCTACTCTCATTCTATTTCTATTGTTCCACCTGATATGCTTTAGCAACTTAAATAAAAAGTGAAGATGCCGCAAATGTCTAAACAGCTGCCACTAATCCACCCCTCCCCTAATGTAGACTGTTTATCTCTTTAAAAACGTATCCTTTACACCAGCCACTAACAGACTATTAGTTTTCAACATGTTGGTTCAGTAACACACAAAATGTTTTGAGGTTCTTAATCTGCATCTGGGTCATTTATGACCACGTTTGCAGCTGTGCAGATTTAGCAGGATTGCTCAAAGTTGATATATACGTGACTGCTGTAAATGTTCACAATGCATTCAGGAGTTATGGCAGTTTATTTAAACTGCAATAATGTAATGATAATAATGGTATGAAAGAACTTTTGTAGTTATCTCGTCTATGCTTCGATAGAGAAGCTGTAAGCCAAAAGGTTGAGAGCTTTGTTAAATGGCGTCATGGCGGCACTATCTGCACCAAAAACTGAGCAGCTCCTCCTCAGACCACAGCTTGGCTTCCACCGAATGGCATTGGTGTTTAAACACGTTTTTTGTTTTTGTTTTGAGAAATCCTGCTAACAAACACATAGGAACATTAAAATAATACCTATTTGCATGAATGTCAACGACCACCTTATTGCTCATTTCTGTAAATTATTAGCAAGGCTATTTTTGAACACACATTCACCCACTGAAGATTGATATTCAGTCCCGGGCATCCATTTTATTCCTAACTAATCTGCTAAAGCGATATCGTTTACAAACCGGTGTTTTATGGTTTTCACAGTAAGCAGCACTCACCATAAGCAGTATGGCTGCCCCCTTCTCCCCCCCTCATACTGCTGCATTCAACATTCAACACTTCTTGAGCAAAATGGCCATCACCTACTAAAACAAGTCATTGTTTTTGTTATGCTATTTTGGTCTGAACCTGGCCTCGTACAGTAACTCAGTGACTTCACCGTGTTGTTTCTGAGGCCAACAGGCCCACGAAGCTGCGTGTTTGGGGAACAGCAGAGAAGCAGGCGAGGCCAGCCCCCACCAAACCCCCACCCACGAGCCCTTACAACTCCGAACCCCGCATCACCATAACGACCCAACTCGAGATGGGCTTGCCTCTTTCTCTCCTGTTTTGACCTTTATCTACCTCCACTTCCTGTTCTGACCCCTCACACAGGGTCCAGTTTAGTTTTACCGTAGGTGATTGTCTTTGAGGTAAACGACCAATCAAACCAGAGTGGAGGAAACATGCAGCTTTGCAACAGAAACAAACAATGTACTGTAGGTCAATACTGTTGGTAATGGTGGACAGGTGTGAGGAGTAAATCAAATGTTTCCTTTGGCATTTTTACGATAAAGAATTAATTTTGCAGTGAGCAATCGAATTGGTCAAATTTGGCAAAAAGTTTGCTTTACTCCAACCGAGCGCCTTTCAAGTGTTAAAACGTCTGAAATGTGTCTTCAGCTGTCACGAGGGCTCATCTCTATCATTAGAGTTAAAGAGTTTTACATTTTCATTCACATTTATGGGAGACGACGGACCTAACTCTGGTTTGGGATTTCATGACATGTAGAGAAGATCTACTTTTGTCTTTTTTTTTTTCTAGCAGTATTTTTCTGCACGCACTTTAATTTAAGGCCCACGCGGCCAGTTTACTGACAGCTGTTTACTGTGCTGTGTAGACCGGTCTGGTGTTGCAGGACTTCTGCCATCACTGATCTGTGTGCTTCCATGTCCAGCTGCATGTGATTTAACACGGCTTCATGCGATTGGATCAGGCTGTATGTTTGTAGAGTGAAGGAGTAAAGGTCAGAGGTGGAAGGTGTTTACATGGTACTACATTCAGACATGTTGAATCTCAGAGATGATAGATTGATATTTGGAGATGTGGAATAAAATAAAAATCTTAAATTTGGAAAGTCAAAGGTATTTGAGTGTGTCCAGTGAATCTAGTCATACCTACCGCTACTAGTTTTGGGGATTGTCTCTCGCTTTCAGTTCAGTTGAAAAAAAGAGAACATGTTCCTCTACAGGCTGACAAAAGTCTTGAGTTTGTCTTTAGGACATAGAAAAGTATCAATATTTTGGAGAGCAACATTGAGTCGTTAATTTGTGACAGTAAAAGTACTGAGTTATCTCCCACCTTTTAGAATTTATCAACCTTTTTGATCCTTTTGAAGCTGTTGGCTAATTGATAAAGCTTTTCTAACTTTGGGCTGCTCAGCGCTTCTATCTTTACTTTCAACATCATGTCCTCATCTACAGTAGGCACTCATAGCAAGAGCTGAAAACACATTTTTCACCGGTTTCCTTCCAAACGTACAGGTCTAACGCTCTGTGTGTGTCTGTGTGTGTGTGTTTTCTGCATGTGCGTGTCTCCAGGATCGACCCACATCTTCACCCCCACCAGCCTGCTGGAGCAGCTCAAGGCCATGAACAAACCAGACGAGGAAGTTGCAAGTTAAGACCCTCCAATCACGTCTCTCTCCTCTTTACCTCTTAACGCTACCCCCCCCCCTTCCCAAAACCCTTTTATTGTATATGCATCTTGCTTGAGAAGAAAAATACATCTTAGATGATAAAAAATATGTTGTATCAAAGAATTACAATGTTGCAAGTATTCTCATGTTTTACAATGGATGCACCTAAACATATTTAAAAGGTTTAAATATCAGAACAGAAGGCCATTTAAAACTGAAAGTACCAAAATGTAATATTGTATGCTATGAAACCTGAGCAAAGGTAGCCGTTTTCCCTCCTTTGTTCCTTTGGGTTTGTCGGTGTGAGTTTTATTGGAAGCACGTCGAGGAGGGATGTGCAGTTTGAGAGGTTGATGTTGTAAAATATGTATCGGTCAACATGCAATATATATAAATATATTCATCAGAGAGGAGTTCCCCCCCCCGCCCATTTGAGATGTTCGTATTCAGTAGCATGCTTGGACTTGTGTGGACCGTTTATGTGTTTGTATCCAGTGTGGATGTTCTGTGACCCGCAGAGTTAGCACTTTTTCCTAAACGTCAAGCTTGAATGCTACACTGAAAACCTTTGTTTTGAGTATCGATGAAGTAGAAATACTCGCTTTAAAACTTTTAAAACTATTCCCGAAGAAATATTTAACGGAGGAGAAAAAGACTACGTTACGGGAGCGTAGACGTGTATATGTGTTTTTGATAGTTTTACGCTTTGAGGCCGCTGCGTATCCAAGCTAACCTCACAGTCCTCTGCAAGGATATTAGCAAGCTACTAGCCCACCGCGTATCTGATACTCAAAACATACATTTTCATTGAAGTATTGGTTTAAAAAGGCTCGTTTGAGCAGAAATTGGAAAGAGAGAGAGCTCTGCAAAAAGCCAGAATTATCCCTCCTCCGGTTAACAAGACTGTAAAGTATTTACTTGCCACAATTCTTTTTCTCCAGAGAAACTCCACGTTTAATGTCAAAAAGGCCGTTGCTTGCTAATATGTAATGAATAATCCTAAAAAGGGCCAGTTGTATTTCAGTATTGTAATCTGTCCGATTAAGTCTTATCATTGGTTAGTAACGATGTTTCATTGGGCCATGCACTAGTAGTGTTGCGTATGGGCCATATGTTGCTGTTTTAGCGTCTCACTGTTGACTGGTGATATTTCTGACTGTGAAGTAGCGATACCTTTCCTTTAAAAAATGTCAATGTGAAGCCGCCGTATTTGTGATGTTTTAGCTGTAGCTGTTAGTGGTCAACTCAGAAAAAGAACTAATATATATTTTCTTTGTCTGTTTCCTCCTCTGATGCAATGTAAAATCCTCCAATGATGAATGGCTTTGCAAAAAAAACAACTTAAATTTCATCCTTTACACTTTTTTCCCTCTTTCCTGGCCAAACAAGTTGTATCTTGCACTATAATGCGTTTTCTGTGATGCAAACGCTTGACTTTGCGTTCATTTTGTTTTTTAGTATAATTTGCTGTTGTATAGGGTTTACTCTATTAAATCAATTGATTTTTATCAGAATTATTTATCAGAGAAAAGATAACAGCGACGCATTAGTCCTACTACTGTTTAACTTATCGGGATTGTATGTTTGCAAGTGTTTAAGCACAAAGAAAATTTCCATGTGTACCTATGTACTAAGGCTGTCTAATAAATTGGCTTCCATTACATTAAAGACTGTTTTTTTTGGTTTGTTTTTTTCTAGTACTATCTCTTTAACAGTAAAGTACAGCAACACCAAATGTTATTTTTCACCTTTATTTATTTTCCTTAGGAACAACCAAAACGAGTCTCTGCAAAATGTTTTTTAGAGCTACAGTTGGAAAAATAAAGTTACAAAAAATGAATATGAATTAAAAAAAGGTATGCATAGTTTTATGGTATAGAAAACAATTTAATGTGAGAATACAATCCATAAAACATGTAACAATTGTATATTTCTCTTTATTTTAAAAGCCTTTACAGTGGTGGAGTGTGAATGTTTGGTCCACATAAAGCTGGTCAGTCCCAGTAGACACTTAGCCTTTAACTTAAGGTAAACCGGCAAGCTTATAAAAAATATTGTACGAAATTTCATATTCAAACTGCACATTGCTGTTTCTACATACAAAATAGCGTGTAACAACACAGAAGCTAATTTGAGGCCATCCGGCACCTCGGGTCGACCGTTCACAAAATATAACCACGGAGGTTTCTCAACCGACTCCCTCACAACAGGAGTGCAATTAATTTACAGAGCAGCGTGCTACTGTATCGGGAAAGAAAAAACGCTTATACAGCAACAACAAAAAAACACTGAAATACTTAAATTTCTACAAACTAGAAAAGATTAAAAAAAAAAACATTACTGTACAGTCACACGATTAATAAATAGCTCAAAATAACTGAGTATTACTTCATAAAAATTGCCATTTCAAGACAGCTGTAACTTGTCTTGTAATTTATCGGTTTGTAAAATCATCATGATCAACAGTTTTATCAAACCGATCTACAGTACTACATCAGTTTAGAAAGTGTCATTTTCATGTATGCCAGCACATCTTTTGAAATTCTTCTTAATGACAAGAAACAAAGAGGAAACAAACTGATGTTTGGCCACCTGAGACTTAAATGTTGCCATAAAATTATTTTTTTTAATCCAGTAAACAAAGCTCCAGCAACAACTTTTTCTCCAAATGTAGGAACAAAGAAAAGTTCCAAGAAGAGAATGAGTTAAGACGTTTTATTCACCTGGTTGTGCAGCCCCTGCTGTCTGGGCTGCCTGTAGCTGCAGGACTAGGTGAGGAGCCGCTGGTAGTGCACCCCCGTAGCCAGAGAGCGAGCCATGTGTCCAGAGGTGCGCTTCATGTGCCGAGCTGCTCTGATGGCTCTGTTCAGAGACGTGTCCACGGAGCGCTGTTTGTCTACTGACAGTGAGCGTCTTGTCCTCCCCCTCACCTCTCTGTGACCCCTGACCCCTGAGGTGCCAGTGCTGTGGCTAGGAGATACATAGAGGGGCGATGTGTACAACCTGAAAAGAGGGTAAGGTGGATGATGAGGAAAAAAATAGTTTGACAGTTCAGATTATATTTGACATACAAAATGTACTATGTAGTATTTTTATGGTAGTTTTTGCAGTTTGTGTAGTATAACATACAAACTTAGTTGTCTCTTTGTACAGGAAAAGGAAAAGACAGAATATGTCCGCTGACGGATGTCAAACTGCGAAATTGGAACTTCAGTGACAATAAATCTTCACAAAGAGAAAGAAAGGTATGTTTCCGGAGATATTGTGCTTAGCTTGTTATTAAAATTTTTGGCTGTTTCATAACCTTAACCAATTTTTTTCAGGTCAAGTCATACACCTCATCTAATTTGTTAAACAAGTTATAATAATAATAATGTATCCTTTTATTAGTCCCACAAGGGGAAATTACAATTTACACTCTCCAAACTTTTCTTTGGCAAAGGTTTGTTTTGCAGTGCCATTTAAGAGCAGAACGTTGTCAAGATCAGACCCTGAAGCCTACTATTGCCCACAGACTATAGTATGTTATAAAAACTTGAAAAAGGTGATAGTATAGTATGTCGAAAAAACACACAAAAAGGTCATAAAATGGTTAGATGTTGAACAAAACTCCAAATGGTCAGTATGTTGAAAAAAGGCATAGTATAGTATGTTGGAAAAAGTCCTTTAACATTACATGTAATTTAGCTGACGCTTTTAGCCAAAGCAAATTCCAATTAAGTGTTTTTGACTTTAAAGAAATGCGGAACAACCAGAAATATAGTCAAGTACGTCAGCTTTAAATAAGCCAAACTGCAAGAGCCAAATCAAAATGCAACTGTAAGTTATGTTTTTTCAAAATTGGCATTGTTGTGTCATTGATTACATCCCACTATGCTACACAGTAATACAACAGATACATTATTTATTCATATTGATTGATTTTAATATTGATCGATCCAACACCAAAGATTCTATTGAACCTTAAAATAATGTTTCCAAAATCATGTCAGTGGTTCATTAACTCGTTGGAATGAGACATAAGAATAATGATAATGGTAACAGTAATGGACAATTCTGCTCCCAACCCGTAGGGGGACCAAAGAGGAAAAGTGCTTTGGTGCCTACTGTGGGTGCTGTATATTGTAGCTAGTGCTAATGTAATTCTTGGTGACACAACAGTACGACACCGTTCAACACGCTCAGTTATTTTTATTATGATTGTTTTGAGCAGGGTTAACAACTCTGGGCTAAGCCATGAATTCATCAGTAACGTTAACTGTATAGATAGACGACTAATGGTAATTTAGCTAGCTAGCACACCCCTGTCTTTTTCCTCAGTCTTCCGGCGCTGAAAGGCTTCAATCGGGATAAGAGCTGACAACGGCCCCGGGGACACATCCACAGTCAGCCCCTAGCCAGCTAGCAACCATCCACTAATATTACAGCCCCGGCCGAGGGACACATCCACAGTCAGCCCCCTGCCTCCTAGCAACCAGCCCACTCATCACTTAATTGCTGGTGCTAAGGACGCTAACCGCAGTTTACTGAACCATCGGGAAACAGACCCAGGCACCGGGAATCAGAACAGCGCCCACCTCCGTTAGCGTTACCGGTGCGCCCCCCATTCGCTTTTAGCCGTCTTTACAATTAGCTAAATTTACTGGAAAAACAGGAATAAGGCACCAAAAGGACTACTAGTAATTTAAAGATGTGGTAGCATTGGATCTGGACGGGAAGGATAACTCTGGGAGTTGGAAGGGGTGTGTCGCAATTCTGCCTTCTCACTCCGTGACACAGGTTTGAGTGTTGCAATTTTGGTTTTATTTTGCATATCGTTACAGCCCTAGAAGATACACAGGTAAAGTTGGAATTAATCAACAATTGCCATCAATACCCCTGAGGACCTTGGCAAAAGTTAGCAAACAAGTTCTGTACAGATTGGAAAAATAAAAGCACAAACCCCTGTGGAACTGTCTGACTTTACGGTACAGCGGCGTCACTCACGGTAACATTACTAATTAAACAAAGCACCATAGTAGATTAAACGCCACAGACGGCCTAACTACATTAGGACTTAAAAACACGTAAAGGTACTTAGGTGGATTTTTAACGTCCAAAAGCCAACTGGACTTGCAACTGCGGACGGAGCATCATCCGATCCATAATCCATAGTATCATAGGCTAGCTAACGTTACTGTCTGGTGATGCTATGCCGGTATTACGTGTTTGACGGCTCAAAACAATAGTGACCAATCTCATTAAAAAAAGCTTTAATTGCGGTTCTACAAAATAATCACAATGATGTATAAAAAACAAAAAAACAATTGTGGTTAAACAATTATTTAAAAATTATTACAGGCCTAAATTGGTTTGTTTGAGCAGAAATATAACTGGGGAAACCCAAGTATATACTGTACATTCAAAGCTCTTGGTTAGTAAACGAAAATTTAACAGGTCAGTCCAGTATATTGGTATCAACCTTATTATAGACAATCAAAAGCTGAATATATGTGATCTCTTTAACATCTTTTAAACCTTTTAACTCTGCTATAGAAATGGTCCGGCAGTGGTATTTTTGCTTATTGTGGTGTTATTCCTTCAGTATCTTCAAATGGATCATATCAAAGAATACAACCCAAGCCTAAAGGTTACGTAAATCAATAAACCCTTAATAATTAAAAGTGAACAAATTGTGTCATAAATAAAAACAGTTTTAGTTTTTGAAATATGCTCATTTTTTAAATAAGTAAATAAGTATTTTCATAGTTTATTTCATCTGCAATAATAGTATGCCCGTTGTTTTCAAGTAACAACAATGACGTCGCAATGCTGCAAAAGACAGAAGCCTAAGCTGAATGCGCTAGCTGTATGTGCACTTGTACAATACGTTTGAATCAGTAAACATCTATCAGTAAATCTTTGACTTGTTTGTCTGAGGTTGTCTGGTCTGAGGCGGTTTATCATGAGTTTATCATGTTTATCTTTTCACCTGTGGCCTGACACTGTTTAAAAAAATATACACTGTAGAGATGAGCCGGATACTCGGTTGAAACGAGCATCCGGTACGGATAAAGCACTTTTGCC
>NC_045748.1:1393251-1412843 GCF_008692095.1 Etheostoma spectabile | reverse complement strand
ATTATACGAGTAATACAAGTCAATATTTGTGCTCGGATTGAATAAAAATCCTCATTGGGTAGCTGACTGTGTCTGTGATAGTCCAGGCGACGTGCGTATGTGACGTCAGTCCGACAGGGGTTATCGTTATGGGAAGTGAGGCTCTCCGTGTGCCGCTGACACGATATTGCGCGTAGTTTTCGATGGGTAGTCGGTGAAGCTACAGTAGTCTGTGTTTTATGTTTGCTGCCATTACGAACTTGATCACCTGATTAATGCAACATATTTACAACGTCTCCTGGCCATTTTCCCCTGCAGAATGCTGCCAGACAGGCTAAAGCTACTTACTGTCTGGCCCAACTCACGTTACGTTTCAGAGCCGCGATGCTGGAAACGTAACACTAAATCTACTACAGAAGTCTGCGTCTGATTGAACGGCATTTACACTGATTTAACTGTTCTTGGAGACACAGTTTGTTGCTACTGCGCGTGAATTTATGTTAGCTGCCAATACAAACTTAACCTGATTAGTGCAACATAATTACAGCATCTCCCGGCCATTTCCCCCCGCAGAATGCTGCCAGACAGGCTAAAGCTAATATTGTTAGCCTAAAGAAACAAGGGGTCCGTCTGGCCCAACTGACGTTACGGTTCGAAGCCGCGAGGCTGGAAACGTAACACTAATCTACTACAGAAGTCTGTGTCTGATCGAACGTCATTTACACTGATTTAACTGTTCTTGGATACACAGAGTTTGTAGCGGAACCAGCTGGCCCCGCTAGTTCCGCTAATTTCCTCTCCAAAACCACTTCACAAGAGTAACGTCAGTCATAGCGCTGACTTGCTTTGGTGTTTCTAAAGCATTAAAATTGAACAAAGAAAGGTTCACATTTGAGCAGCGATCCATTTTTATGTTCCTCATATCTGGAACAAACTCACAGAACACTGCAGGTCCGCCGCACCTCTGTTCTTTTAAGTCAAGGCTCGGGACGTTTCTTTTTTATGTTGGCTTTCTTTAATTTTGTACACTTATTTATTCATGTATTTTATCCGTTTTAATTTTTTTTTTCTATTCATTTTTTTCAATTGCATAAGAGATGAATTGTGTGCTCAGAAGCCGGTTCTTGGTAACAGAGAACTTTAAACCCCGATTGTATAGTATACTTTGTTTCAGCTCTTTCCCAGTATGTAGTCTGTACTGTAACAGGGAATCGGCTTCTTCATGTATTAAGTTTGTCAACTATGTGTGTGTGTGTGTGTGTGTGTGTGTGTGTGTGTGTGTGTGTGTGTGTGTGTGTGTGTGTGTGTGTGTGGCAACAGGGCAGGTTACTTACAGAAGTGGTGGCGGGCACACTGGCATGCATTGCAGCAGTGTAGGAGGAGCTTCAGTTGCAAAGTATCTGCTTCTTGCAGCTCTTTCCGGGAACTCGACCGTTTGGCGACTTGTGAGGGGGGAGGAGTCTGAGACTCTGCGACAGTCTGTAAATCACAGAGTACGCCGGCGGCCCCGTTAACACTTGTCATAATTAAACTTGTCTTATTTACAAACTGAACTGATCTATTTCCCGATTGTGGCAACTGTACAAACTTTGTACTGCCGATACAGAAGAACAAATTTAGATTTTGGCAAGCCGCGTTTGCGTCATCAATCGCACACAGAGCGAAAGACCGGAGGATCAAGAGACAACAGTTTACACCCCCCTAACAACAGCGAGTCTGAGCAGCACCGCGGCTAACCTGGCATTTTGCTTCCGTAGGGTTCGTGACGTCCAAAGAGAGAACAGTTATGATAGCAAGAGGAGTGGGTTGGCTCTTTGTCGCCACCAACTGGCACTGAAAAAAACAAAAACAAGCAAGCGGGACCATAATAGATTTTATCCTCTTTGCCTGAATGCCAAAAAAAGTCAACAACAAACATGTAGAGAGAAAGACAGCCAGACTTAGAGCACGGTATCGGACACACGCAGTCAGACAAAATATAGAATTCCCGCTCAGGATGAAGGAGCTTCCTTACTTTCAGATCGCCCTCGGTGGCGTGACAAACACTGAGGACAAAGAGGAGCCGGACGCCCTCGGCTGTCAAATTCATCTGCTGTTTCAGACACGCCGGTACGCTGCCCTGCAACACACACACAAATACACTCAGCGGCAGGGTAGACGCAATCCGTTCTGGCAGATTTGCATTAAAAATACCTAAACATTATTTTAACACCGTTTATTATTAAACGTCTACGTTTCACACAAACAGGTGTTGCTATGAATTCACAAGAAGTCACATTTCTGTTTGTTCTGTCTTTGGAAATATAATTAAAATATAATAATAAAATATAATTTCCAAAGACTATTTGGAAGTCGGTGAGTGCAGGAGACACTGAAGTAAGCTATAAATCCTTGTACAAGCAATGACAAAAGCTCTGTTTATACAGTATGTTGTCAAGTTAACATAGTTTACTAGCACTGCTGTGTCTCAATATAGTCGTGTGTCCTTGCAAAAGAAATTGATCAACTCCGAAATCGCACGCATCTCTGTTCCGAACTGTACAAACAAGGCACTGGGATATCCTGTTAATGAGAGAAACTGAATACAGGCTCTTCAACAACAACAACAACAACAACATGCTGGTCAGTCACCAGAGGGCCATCTGGATTGGACCGGATCAGCTAAAATGTCTGACATTGCCTGAAAAGTCAACTGGATTTTTTTTTGCTGGGAGAAAGTTTATGTATGACAGTATCTGCAGTAAAGGGATGTGTGTTCTTACTGGGGGGGTTTCTTCCTCCGACAGCATTTGTGTGTGAACAGATGCTGTCTGGTGCTGCAGCAGATGTTTGAGTATACTTGGACACCAGATGCTGAGGTGTAGAGAGCTCTGAGCCGTTCGCTGAAATCAAAAATATGACATCCATTAAATCGTATCTTTTCTTAAGATGAATGTGCTTGCTTAAGTATCTGTCTTAAAAATCTATTGACAAGTCAGCGGTTGGATGCCAGCGGATACATATTTACTCTATGCATCTTCGTCGTTGTACGCAGACATTTAGCCGGGTTCTTATCAGGGATGAACAAGCATTTAGCATCGACATCGCATGCCCGATAGTCGCATAGCAGGACGTCGCAATGTTGACGCTAATCCTTTTCTGCTGCTTGATAGAAAAGTAAACTTTCAACGTTCTCCTTTTACGTGATTGTCATTGGCCAACCCTTCCCCTTTAAGACAGGTAGCCGTGTGGGCGACGTGTGTATCAGTCGAAAGTCCGACGGGGTTTATTGTTATGGGAAGCGAGGTTCTCAGTGTGTAGAAAAGTACGATACAGGCAGCTGCCGCCGACATAGTGATACGCATAGTTTTTTATGGGTAGTCGGTGTTTTGTTTGCCGCAAATACAAACTAAATCTCCTGATTAATGCAACATAATCGCAACGTCTCCCGGCCATTTTCCCCCGCAGAAAGCTGCTACCATCTAGGCTAAAGCTAATATATAGTTAGCTTGAAGAAACAAGGGGCCCGTCCGTCCCAACCAACGTTACGGTTCGTAGCCGCAATACTACAACAGAAGCCTGTGTCTGATCTAACGTCATTTACACTGATTTAAGTGTTCTCGGATACGCAGAGTTTGTTGTTGGTGCGCGTGACATGCAGGTCTGATCAATACATCAAACAAACGAGCTGGACCCGCTAGTCCACCACAACCTGAAATTAAGAGGAAGCAACATGCAGTCACTGTCATACATTTTAGCCTGGATTGATACTATTATATCAATCCAGGCTATGAATACATTGGCGTCGTGCTAGTAAACCAGCGTATTTCTACGCAATTTCCCTCTCCAAAATTGCTTCAGAAGAGTAGTTTGGTGTTTGTAAACCATTAAAGTTTAATAAAGAATGGTTCACATTAGAATTATCTTCTATGTAGATGCGCTCCCCTACAAAATCACCGCAGTAGTCGAGAATGATTTTTTTTTCCCAAATAGAGCTATTTATGTAATCTTTAAAAAAATTACTTTTTCTTTGTTCATATTGCAATATACTGTATATTGCAGGGCAAAAAATATCGCAATGTCAGTTTTTTTCCAATATTGCGCAGGCCAAGTTCTTATGCGTTATTCTCTTTGAACCCAATCCTGAGTATGACCATTTATAATGCATTGACATTTAGGGCTAGCAGGTGTATACATTTGGATTCTACAAGATCTTGCAAGCAAGATTCAGAGTTTAGGAATTTAGTGTAAATTAAGAACAACTTACAGATATCGGGTTGAGAATTTCGTCTGTGTGCAGAAAGCGGTCTCTTCCTGATTGTTTGTCTCATTGTAGACTCTTCAACCTCATCGACCGTCTGTCTGAGGTCGCTCCATTGCTCCCCAGACCTAAGCAATGGGAGAAGACCAAATTATGTAATAGCAACAAGTAATCAAATTTTTTTTTTAAACCTACCGTTTGGTTTTTAAAGGCATGAAAGGACTTGCTCCGCAATACCATGCGGCAAGCTTACTCCATATTGTGCTCCCAGATCACTTAGGTCATCCTCACAACAGCTCCTCACACCTCACTGGCGCTGCAAAACTAAAGGGGATCGTGCATTCTCCGTGTCTGCTCCCAGGTTTTGGAACAGCCTTCCATCCATTATTAAGGCATGTTCTACGACCCCCCCCTTGCTTTTAGCATTGTCTGAGGCTGCCTGGCTTCTGTAAAGCCACCTCCTGATCTGTCTTTTTATTCCCTATTGTGCTGTTAAGCTGTTGCTGATTTAATTTACTCTTCTAACTTTGTTCTTTTTTGACGTTGCAGACAAACTGCAGTGGCCTGGGCACTGTTGCAGTGGTATACACCTGGAAGATAAAAACCAACCTGATGCGAGGTGTGGAGGTGCTGTGGGGAGCGTAGTACTCGTGAGCTGTTGGGGCTGCTCTTGCAGAGCTCAGAGGCTTCTTATTTCTCAGACAGCTTTCTAGTCTCTCCCTCAGGGCCTTCACCTCGCCCTGCAGCGTCTGGATTGCGTCACTAAAAACAATAAAATTGCATTAAACGAACCAGTTGGGGGTCGTGTCTGCATTTAGTACATGTTTTTTTTTGTTTGACTCCACACGTATCCGAGGTCAAATAGTAGTAAAGTCCAGTAAATGTGACCACTAGAGTGCTGCGCTGTTCAAATATTAGAGTGACCAAATCACCAGTATATATCCATGCAGTTGTCAGTCCAAACGTGCACACACTCTTTAAAAACAAAAAAGACTCGTAAAAACACACCAACAGGAAACATCGAAGAGTACCTCTTAATATGCAACCACTTTCAAAAGCAGCCAATTCTGTAATAAAATACATACAGGTATATGATGATCAAAACATTAAGGAAGTTTCAGCATTTCATGAAATGTGTGGAGGGAAACTTGCGGGAGTTTAAGAAAATACTAATTTCATTTGTCAGAAATCATTCCTCTGTAGGGAGACGTAAACCTGGCCATGTTTGCACAGTTATCGCCATAGCAGCTGCTGCTACACATACTCACTTGCGATTCGCCACCTGACTAGATCTCGGTGCTTTGAGAGAATCGCCACGGTGATTCCGTGCAACGGGGGAGGAGCTTAGGCTGGAGTCGTAGAGGGAATTGACAGATTCTGTGTACTGGTCGTTCTGTCCGTCTGCAGACAAATTGTGAGCTACGGAGATAGATGGAGATGGCAAGTTAAATATATATTGAAGTAAAAAACTTGTGAATATGAGTAATAACACAGTTAGAGAACAACAGGAACTTGGAGACTCACAGCTGTCACTCTCCAGCCCAAACTCACTGGTCTGACTGACACGGCGCTGTGGAGAGCAGGAGAAAGTGCGTCTCCTCTGCCCCTGTCTGGTTCTCCTCGGCTTGTCGGGACTGAGCTGGGGGGCCCTTCTGGGCTCAGTAGCCGCGCGGCTGCATAATGGTGCGGAAGCAGGAGACGGTGCTGAGACTGGGCCTATCTGAGGCTTCCCTGGGTTCCCCTCCTGAGACACTGAAACACTGCCGCGGCGTGAAAGAACGTTCAAATGTGCAAAGACAGAAAACACAAACAATATTATACACTGCTTAAAAAAAATGACAGTAAGTATAAAATAGGAGAATCGGGGGCTTTAGAGTTGCAAGGTCAGACATCCGTATGCTCTGTGTGTGTGTGTGTATGTAGCGGTTGGGGGATGGCACAGGAAGTAAAATATATGGTGCAGTCAATTTGTTTGGAGGCACAGAAGCAGTGTTGGACTTGCTCACCTCTCTGAAGCCCTCTGGTGGAGATGAGCTGCTGCTGGAGTCAGACGGCTGCTCTCCGAACAGACAAACCCGCTGTCCGTCTCCGGAGAGACAATCCCATCCTGGTTGACGTAACGCAGAACAAAGATTATGCAACATTTATCAATCGAGGTAAAGGGAAATCACATAGTCTACATGTAGATGTAACACTGTCAAATTAAACAGAGTGCTGTCAAACGATTAAAATACTTAATCGCGACCGATCGTCATACTTAACTCACAGTTAATCACATTTTTTATCTATTCTAAATGTCCCTCGATTTCTTTTTGTCCCATTCTTACTTGCTTGGCCATCAAGTACTATTTTTAGACTGGACGTGCTGCAATGATAGCTTAGTTCACAACGACAAAAACACACAGATCACTTTGGTCTTGCCAATGGAACCATTTGGCAACTTTTAAAAAGTAAAATGTTCATTCAGAATCTTAATGGCGTCCATTTCGGCGTCTCACGCTCGCCATCCACTCAAAACGTAACGTTACTACTCTTTGGCCGGCTCGCAAGCCCAAACAAGTGTGTGCGGAGTGCCCGTTGTTTTGTTTCCGGTCTAGCTAGATCCAGTGTAGTTTTTCTAACGTTACTCATTGTTGCAACAGCATGTGTAAAAAAACTACAAAGTTTGCTAGGCCCAAAAGAACGTTAATCTTGCAATAAAAACATTGACACCGTAAAAATGGGTTTGAGTTAACGCCGTTAATAATGCGTTTAACTGACAGCACTAATTAAAAGGCTTTCTTTTTGTAATCACATTTCGTTTTAGGAAACAATAAGGATGTCAGTTCACAAACCTGAGAAAGCACTCTGCTGGAGTTTCTCTTTTCCAATGAAGTAATCTCTCCCAGACTGCTCAGACTGCTGCTGTGGGACTTTCCCACCTTCAGTGTCCTTCTGCCACTGTGAGGATGAACGGGGAGTGTGGTGGACTGGCTGGAGGCACTGCGTGAAGGACAATGGACAAGTACGGAGAATGTAGTCCAGTGGAGCCACTGAAACTAGCTTCACCTCAAAAATACCTTTAAATGATTAGACATCCGAGTCTGATATGACCAAGCAAGTTCACAGTGATCAGACAGGCTTTATTAAAAACATGCTTAGCGTCAGACAACCTGGGCCATCTGCTAGATGTAAGTCATGCTGCCAGTGACATCTTCTCTCCCTGTGCCGTCTTATCTCTAGACACAGAGAAAGCTTTCGGCTAAAATGGGACTACTTGTGGATGGTTCTGGAACGGTGTAGCTTTGGCTCGGAATTGATCAAACTGGCAAAAGTACTTTACTGTAACACTTCTATGATTGTTACAGGGAATAACACCTCCACTCAATTTCCCATTTCACATTCCTGCCATTAAGGTTGTCCTTTCTCGCCATTGTTACTTGCCCTCTCCCTAGAGCCCCTAGCACAGAGGATTACGCAGCACCCTCACCCTCATCTCTCCTATCCTATTCAAAGATACTAAGCGTCACATTGCAATGTACGTGGATGGCGAACTGTTTGTGGATGAGGCGGCCTCCACTATTCCCCACATTTTAGAGACCTTCAGAGAATTTAGTATGCTACAAATCAGTCGAATGAAATCTGCATTATTGCCTTTGGATCTAGATCCTCGCTCGCTAAGGGCCCGTATCTCTACTATTAACCCTCCTGTTATTCTTGGGGTCAATTTGACCCCATTCAACGTTTAACATCTCTAAAAAAATGCTTGGCATAAATAGTTTTTGTTTCATATTGACTGACTTTTCCTAATTTAATGGGTAAACATAAAATTAAGATGATGACATATTTTTAATGTCTTGCATGCATTTTGTACGCAGTTGGATTTTATTTGGGCAAGAAGCATTTTCCTTGCAATCCTGTTTTCAGGATCATCATCGTCTTCACAAACCTGAATTTGACCCCAGGCTCTTTAAGCTGTATAAAACATAGAAAATATGAACATTTTACACAAATTTACTGAGATTGTTTCGACTGATCTTGAGGTCACTTTCAGATGCAGGTTTTTGCAATTACACACACACACACACACACACACACACACACACACACACACACACACACACACACACACACACACACACACACACACACACACACACACACACACACACACACACACACACACACACACACACACACACACACACACACACAGTAAGGGAAGGAAAATATGGTTCTCGCAGGGGTGGTTTGCATCACATGATAGCCAGGGAAGGGGCAAACATAGAAAAGCTCACATGCAGGCACCGCAGCCTTCTAGACTATTTCCCTTGGTTCTTGATGTGCTGTCTGTACACTCATTCTCATTCAAAAATGGCCTGCAAGGAAAGGTTTTCTGTCAGCAAAGTTTTGTCACAGCTCTTTGACACCAAAATACTGAGGAAACTGAGGATAATGTTGAGGAGGATCCTGATTTTGAGGCATCCTCCTCTGAAGAAAAAGAGACTCTTGGGGTTGACTCTTCTGTTGTCTCTCAACCCCCAGCAGACACGTTACCTTCCAAAAAGGGAAAATTGTTACGGTCCCTCTTCCCCCTTGAACAAGGGTAGGGTAGACTTAGTGCTGTGATAAAAATGATTCCAGGCCTCACCAGATATACTGTCAGTCATGTCCAAGTATATCCTTGAGATGACAAATTTAGAGGGAAGCCATGTGTATGTGGAGAGTTGGAAAGATGTGGCAGCCCTCCATGCCTACATTGGATTGCTCATTTTGGCACGAGTATACATGTCAAAAGTTAAAGCATAAGCAAGCCTTTGGAATGCTGCAATATTTCTAGCCGCTGTCTCTGAAAACATTCAATGTTTTCTCCCGTGTCATCCGCTGAATGTATGGGACAAGTGGGTGGAGCAATTACCCCTTTCTCTACACTGTCAGATGTGTTGGTAACTGTAGTATCACGTTCACCATTGGCAAATGATCTTGAATGACTTTCGGTATATCACATCCCTCTGCATGTGTAGTGTTAGCAGGCCTAAGTGTAGCTAAAACGATGCTGGCTCTCCGCTGGCAACGTGCTCACACACTTACACATAAACAGTATAATGGCTAAACACTTCTTGATGTTATAACCATAGTGTCAATTTACAGTGGGCAAAAATGTATGTAATGGAACTTTTGTATATCCTATGCACTCTCAGTATCTGTATACTGGATATGTGTTTTTCTATGTCTCTCTTCAAGAAAAACAAAACAAAACATTTGATCACAAAAAAGAAAATACCTTTAAATGTATGTGTGTCTGTTTTGGATCATATTTCTGGCTAATTATCAAAATGTGTGAAATAGCAACAATAGCAAGATATAACACTGATTACAATTAGACAGGAAAGTACACATTTTCTCAGATACAGCAATACAGGAACAAACATTACAGAGCAGCTGATCTAGTCTGCTTCTTTGAAGACTTACCTCTGTGAAACGCCTTTCTGGACTTCCAAGTTTCCACTTCTGTGACCCCGTCTCTCTGTCTCCTCATCCCCAGGCCGCAGATCACTTCTTAAGGCAGCAGGAGTAGCTCCTTCCCTCTGGCTATGGTCTGAAAGTTTGGGAAGTTCCTTAAAGCTTTGGTATCTAAACGAAAGGACAAAAAATATATGATATAATAAAAAGTCCAGCCTACTTATTATTCAGATCTCTTTCTGACAGTGAGCAAAGAAATGTCTAACACTGATAAAATCGATTCCACAGCAAAGGTACGGATGGTAACTCTTCTTCATATTGTTTTAAATGAACTGAAAACACCACTCACTGATTCATTAGTGTGGCAAAGTCTTGTTCAGCATGTCTGTGTTTGTCATTCAGAGGTTTGAGGTAGAGAGAATTCAGAGTTTCCTCCTCTTCACTGGCCGAGCTCACCTCCCCCGCTGCAGCCTCTCCTGGATCGACCGGCAAAGGCACAGGTGGGCTCTGGAAGGAGATGAAGTAGGATCATTTTATAAAATCTGATGTGGCTGCAAATGCATCCCGTCATTTCATAGTAGGAGTGTGTTCTCTATTAACCAACAAATGTCAAATTATGTGAATGCCAATGGGCTGACAACTGCTTTTGGTGACTTTAATTATCCTTTTGAGATTAGGGAATGTGGGAATCACTGCTGTATGCTATTGTGCTACAACTATTTTTAGCACTAAACTATTATCGTTTATCTATTACACAGAGAAATAATTTGTATTGATAAATAAATCTAGATGATGACAATGTAAATATGCTGTATTTATATAGCACTTTTCTAGTCTTAACGACTACTTAAAGCGCTTTTTACATTATACAGGGAACATGCACCATTCACACACATTCATACACTGTGGCCGAGGCTGCCGTACAAGGTGCCACCTGCTCATCAGATAAACACTCACACACATTCACACTCCGATGCGCGGCAATTCGGGGTTCAGTATCTTGCCCAAGGACACTTCAACATGGGACTGCAGGGCCAGGGAACCGCTCTACCACTGAGCCACAGCCGCCCCCAACATCGACAATTTTAAAATCAGCACCACTACAAGCTTTAGGGTTACAACTAAATTATTTTCATGAATTATCATCTAGTAGTTTAGTCCAAATAATAGAAAAAAAAAACATTTTTTAAATATTAGAGATATCTATCTATCTATCTATCTATCTATCTATATCTTCTTTTAAATAAAAAAAACAAAAACAAGTTTCTAAACAAAAAAGTGATAAATATTCAACAAAATTTCCAAGACTGGGTCTTGAAATTATTTCTTTTTTTCAACCAACAGCTCAAAACTTTAAAATGTTCAGTTTACAATGATACAGAGAAAAGCCAAAACTCCTCTCATTCAAGAAGCTGTTGACAACTTCACTAATTGTTTCAGCATTAAACAGCATCCCTTGCTTTTAAAGGTTGATTGTGAAAATAAGAGATGGACTGGACGAGAACAAATCCCAAAAATAACAATTGCTAACTTTAAAGATTTCAATTCCGAAAATAAAACAACACATACAGTAGAGTTGTTGTTTTTTCTACATTATTTACTCTGTGGGTGTGTACAACATTTACAAATACAGATCACCTTTTATATTTCTGTTCAGAATTACCCTAGCCTTCGTGGCACAGATGCAGAGACAGGTCGCTGGCCAACAGAGTTTTACACCACGTGCACAGGTATTAAAGCCAAATAGATAGATAGATTGTCTGTACAGTTCAAGGATAGAGTGCAGTAATACAGACAGAGCTGTTTGATGGTACCTGTGGGTAAGTCAGAGTTTCTCCGCCCTCAGAGGGGACAGATGAAGGGGTGGGGTAAGGAGGTGGAGAGGGAGGAGCCTCACAGGTGGGCTGCTCCTGTTGCATCTGTTCCACCTGCTCCTTCAGATCCTCCATGCACAGCCCACACTGAAAGATCAGCCCCTCCAGCTCCCTGATACACACACAAAAGTAATGAAAACAGCCAAAACAACCAAGTGCGCATGTACAGAACATGAAATGCAATCTGTGACGTTTTTATTTCGGAGTCTCACCGTTCGGGGTCAAAGTGGGCGATTTCTGCCCCTCGGTGCAGCAGGAGTTTGTGCTCGTCCCTTGCCAACAGGTAGCCCCTTTCTAAAGAGTCAAGCCCCTCAGCAAGCTGCGAGAGGCCCTGAAGTAGAGTATGGCTTAATTAGTTTGGATATGATGTGGCATTTAGACTTTTTTAAACTGTGAGTGGTTGTTCTTACCTTCATCTGTTCAAAAGGTTTGAGTTTTTTGCCCTTTAAGAGATCCTCGAAAGTCTGCAGCTGAATGAAGAACAACCTAAATCTTTATTTCTTTATCACACCATCGAGCAAATCTGCAAAGATTACCATCACTTCGATAGTAGCCCATTTACCTGATGGAGGAACTTGTCGGCCTGATTGTAGAGAATGTTGGCCAGTTGCTGTCCCACCTGGTGGTCTGGGCTTTTTGTGGAAGGAAAGACCAATGGACTTCCTGTCCATTTGACAAACAGGTGCAAAGAAAGAGCAGTCATATTGTGCAAGTTGTACATAATGATGCGACATTAGCCACATCTAAATTACAGATGAAAGACAGTTTTCTTTTTGCATATGCACATTGATGAAAATTTAAGTGCCAATATTTTATTGTACAGCTTAGCGGTGTGACTCATATGGCAGAGAGAAAGCTGATTCATTGATTTAAATGATACATGAAATTATGTACTGTATATGAATAGTAAATATTGAATAAGATGAATGTACTTTGAAGAGTGCTGTGTCCGTTAGGATGAAGAGAGGCTGAGTTGTTCTCTGCTCTCTGAGCCTGGGGAAAATCCAGCATCTTTAAAGTGTTCTGGTTTGGTCCTGACTGCACCAAGTAGCCGGGCTTTGGTGGGTCAGAGTACAGATTCACCTGGAGGAGATATGAAATGTCAGGTGGTTTATTGGCACAACGTTTTCCTTTCCACAAGAATGGTAAGATCAGTGACTTTAACTACTTTCACATTTCAAGACTTGAACATTTTGGGGATTTCTGGTCAATTCTGGGTACCTTATTCCAGAAATGACTTGGGCCAAGTTTGTCACTCTGAACATTTAGATAAAAGAATCTAATCATACTACTTGGAAAAATTAGAGATGGTCAGATTGAGTTGGCTTTGCTAAACGTACAGAAAGCAAACATGCCCATCTAGTGTTATCTAGTCTTTTGCTTTCACTTTCTGTCTCAATTGTAAAGGCAAAACATAAGACAGGTCATTTAAAAGCAGAAAAGACTTCCTGATTTAAGGTGAACTGTGTGATGAGGGAGTTAAACACACATGATGAAGAAACTGAAAGATCAGGATTACTTCTACTAGAATTTATCTTTGATAAGAGAGAATAAAATATTGTGTTGAGCGTTTGGTTACGTTTTTACGTAATTCTTAATATACAATGGCATTCCTTGATTCAAGTCTAAGAAGATCCATGTCCTGCAATTTAAACTAATCACTCAATAATTCAGTTTACACAACAGAAACTGTTGAAAAATGAAAAATAGTCTGACAATAGATTTCCGTGTGAAGCCGCTCCTCCCACCCTGCTTGTGGGGGATGTTGTACTAGCAGAGGGAGGGGGAGACAGATGGTGGTTCAGTGTTGTGGTGAAGGAGATGGAAGAGAGGCGGAGAGCCCAGGAAGCTGATTTTAATTGCTGCCGATTGTGGAGCGTTGCTGCTTTACGAGGAATGGGCTACTACACTAAACTTCAACACTCATCCTGTCTCTCCTCCTTCATTTCGTTCTTTTCCCACTTTTCTGAGATTTCTCATCATTCCTTCTGACATACTGCTCTGCCTGTGATGTGCTGACAATGTCTGTGCCTGGGCTGTGGGTTCTCTATACGTCTATCCTGTAAAAATAAAGTCAAGGAATAAAGAAACAACAAGCCGATAACCAATGAATGTTAATTCATAATAATAATGCTAAAATAGTACCGGCCCCATGAAGAAAACGCACACACAAAGGGATAACAGTCATTGGCTGAAAGAGTTTGGTCACAAGAGGACCTTCTTACAGTTGACTGTTTTGTTTAGCCATGTGGACTGTGGTTTTTAGTTTTTAAAAAGTAGCCTTCTGGTGGTTTCTTGCATCCTGGACACTCTGTACCAGTCTGGCTTTTATTCTGGTCCTGATTAGACTTTTGTGAGTGCACTGTGCATGGTGCTTTCAGACAGTGTCTTTTCTTGTCAGATATTGCTGTACAGACTATAGAAAAGCCCCCACTTCGCCACACAGCAACTCTTTGTTTGCACATAAAGCAAAAGCTACTGCATGATGTCTCTCAAAGAAGTATCAGAACTAACATGCATGGTTTAATCATAAATTGTCAAAAAAACCTAGAGGGAAGCTAAAAATGACTTATTAGTGCTTTCACTGCTGCCCCTTTATTCAGTGAAAGCCACCACATTGCAGAAGCCAATCAGATCTTTTTGTTATACATTTATACATCCATGTTTTGATAAATAATAAAAAAAAAATGAAATAAAAAAAAATCATAATTTTGAAGCTTTCTCATAACTTGGAGGTCCTCTAGTGATTTAAAAGTGAGACCAGAAATAAATTTATATGTGTATATCAAAACCCCCTGACCTCTTGTACACCATTAAACTGTAATAAATGATGGCAAGATTTCTAAAATAACTACCTTGGCTTCCAGACGCAGGCGATCAATGGTGTTTTCCGCCTCAGCATACTTAGTCAGCAGTCTGTTGTAGTCCTCCTGCAGTGAAAGGACAGCAAGAGGAAATAAGAAAGTAAGAGGAAGGGGAGAGAAAAAAAAACATCACCATGTCAGGCAAGAAAAAAGTGAGGAATGAAAAAGAAAAAGGAAGAGAGCGAAGCTGGGCAAAAAAGTGGAGGCAAGAAATGAGAGGGCAGAAAATATAGAGCAGGATTTAACTTCTGCTCATTGGTCTGTCATAGATAAAAAGTAGTAAAAAAAGTGTATGGCTATTTTTTTAAACTTTTGGGCTTCTTTATTCCAATGAAGCAAAATCTCAACGCATATAATAACATTTCACACAGTTTGTCATCATTTAGGCACTTTACTGGTTAAAGATGACGATACCCAGTTTGTTGTGGAAGAGAGCCCTGACCTTAACCTCACACGACAGCTTTGGAGTGAACTGGGACACCTATTGTGAACCAGGTCTCATCACCAATTGTCAGTGTAATAATAGTGTCAATAATGGCATTGTATGTGTGAACGGGAGCAAATCATTGCAGCCAGGTTCCAGAACTAGTGGAAAGCAATAACAGAAGCAAATTGATGTCTGTGGTGTCGGAACAACGCGCAACTTCGAATTTGGGAGTAATGTATGTGTCTGCATACTTTTGGCTATGTTGTGACTCGTGTACATGATGGAGAGCTCTAAAACAAAGTGATCGACTTTCAAAACGTGCCAGCAGAGATGTTTTACTGGTGGGGTGCAGAGAACATACAGTGGTGTGAAAAAGTGTTTGCCCCCTTCCTCATTTCCTGTTCCTTTCAAGTTTGTCACACTTAAGTGTTTCGGAACATCAAACCAATTTAAACAATAGTCAGGACAACACAAAATAACACAAAATGCAATTTGTAAATGAAGGTGTTTATTATTAAGGGTGAAAAAAAATCCAAACCATCATGCCCTGTGTGAAAAATGATTGCCCCCTAGACCTAATAACTGGTTGGGCCACCCTTAGCAGCACACAACTGCACCAAGCGTTTGCGATAACGTGCAATGAGGCTTTACAGCGTCCTGAGGAATTTTGGCCCACTCATCTTTGCAGAATTGTCCTATTCAGTTACATTAGAGGGTTTTCGAGCATGACACGGCCTTTAAGGTCATACCACAACATCTCAATAGGATCGGTCAGGACTTTGGCTGGCAGCCACTCCAAAGTCTCATTTTGTTTTTCTTCAGCCTCGTGGGTGGACTTGCTGGTTGTTTCGGATCATTGTCCTGCTGCAGAACCCCAAGTTCGTTCACAGCTTGAGTACACGAACAGATGGCGGACATTCTCCTTCAGGATCTCTTGGTAGACAGCAGAATTCATAGTTCCTTTTTCACGGCAAGTCTTCCAGGTCCTAAGCAGCAAAACAGCCCCAGACCATCACACTACCACCACCATATTTTACTGTTGGTATAATGTTCTTTTTATGAAATGCAGTGTTCCTTCTACGCCGATATACTTGGCACACACCCTTCCAAAGAGTTCCACTTTTGTCTCATCGGTCCACAGAAGGTTGTCCCAAAAGTCTTGGGGATCATCAAGATGTGTTGTGAGAAATTGAGACGAGCTTTGATGTTCTTTTTGCTCAGCAGTGGTTTTCCCTCCTTGGAACTCTGCCATGCAGGCCATTTTTGCCCAGTCTTTTCCTGATGGTGGAGGCATGAACACTGACCTTAACTGAGGCAAGTGAGGCCTGCAGTTCTTTGGACTTTGTTGTGGTCTTTGGTGACCTCTTGGATGAGTCGTTGCTGCGCTCTTGGGGTAATTTTGGGCGGCCGGCCACTCCTGGAAGGTTCACCACTGTTCCATGTCTTCGCCATTTGTGGATAATGGCTCTCACTGGGGTTCGCTGGATTCCCAAAGCTTTGGAAATGGCTTTATAACACTTTCCAACTGATAGATCTCAATTACTTTCTTTCTCAATTGTTCCTGAATTTCTTTGGGTCTCGCCATGATGTGTAGCTTTTAAGGATCTTCTGGTGACCTTACTGTTCACAGCTCCTATTTAAGTGATGCCTTGATTGTGAACAGGTGTGTTAATAATCAGCCTGGGTGTGGCTAGAGAAATTGAACTCAGGTGTGGACAACCACAGTTATAGATGTTTTAACAAGGGGGGCAATCACTTTTTCACACAGGGCCATGATGGTTTGGATTTTTTTTCACCTTTAATAATAACACCTTCATTTACAAATTGCATTTTGTGTTTACTTGTGTTGTCCTTGACTATTTGTTTAATTGGTTTGATGTTCCAAACACTTAAGTGTGACAAACCTGCAAGGACACAGGAAATGAGGAAGGGGGCAAACACTTTTTCACACCACTGTATAGCATGGTTCTCATTAACTAAATGACAAAATAAATGCATTAACTCTCTATTATCATACTTAGACTAGTATGAACACATCATGGGACACGTGCGGTATTGAGGAGGTGGTGCAAAGGGAGAAAAAAAACAGAAATTAGTTTTGAACAAAAAAACAAGTCAGGTCCTGAAAGACATTATTACTATGTCACAGTATAAGTGAAGAAAAAGCAGATTGCGTTGCCTCAAGGTCAATGATCTGCCGACCTTATTCTTCTTCCCACATTTAATCAAAATCTTGTGTAGTATAGAGATAAGTCTTAAGTTCAAGCTTTGTAATTGCCTTGGAGAAGAAGACTGATTGCGAATATAGTAAAAGTAAAGGATAAGTATAAAGTAAAATAAAATATGGACCAAAATACACAAGGGAAGGGTTATATTGGTAACCTGAAAAAAAAAATCCCTACGCCTTCCAAGACTTCAACAGAAAGGGCATTACTACATTTCTGGTTGATAATCTCTAAAATATTTATCAAATCAGGCAGTGGAAGGAAGAAAGTCTAATCATCATTATTCATTTTGGTACATGAAAGCTATTCAAGTCTCTTCAGTATATTCAATATAAACAAATTTTGAAGTTTAACTTCACTTCTGTCCCAGCTCAGTACATGATGTCTAGTTGTTTGACAGAAACCAGGGGAATGTAAAAAGGGACAGCTGGTTCTGGGAATGAGCAAGGATGGAAGTAAAGTAGTTGCAATTTCCTTAAGGAAATTTCCCTTAGCACATTTTAAGAAAATAGGAAAACCTTGAATGTTTTCTAACTATTCTTTTAGGGATCCTGTTTGATTTAGACAGTACGAACCCCCGGAAGGGTCACGGCAAGATTTTTTTTACTTTTCTTCTTCCATTCCTCAGCCATGTGTCTATTTCACTCAGCAGCCCAGTGCAATAGATTAGCTCGTTGAATTTTTCTTCGAGCCGGGAATTATTCTGCTCATTGAGCACATTCATATCTCATATAGACTAGAGGTATTATATAGACCTATTTCTTAAATGTATAAAAAAGATAATGTGCCATGTCAGAGGTTCACATGATGTGGTAATGAATCAACACTGAGTTATCAGAAAATCTGTCCCTATGCTTTGCCAAGATTTATAGAGGCCCAGCTAATATTTTGGCTGCACTTTAGCCTATTTTATGTCTCTCTGAATAACTTTAACTTCAGACGGCATTATTTAGCCAATAAGTTTGAATGCATATTAGCAGCTAGGGGTGTGCAAAAAAAAAAAAAATCCCCCAAATTCACATTTTTATTAAAGTGTTTTCATTTTGTAATGGCGTGTATACTATCACATGGGAAAAAGGACTACATTTACATACTGTGAATTGTCTTTTTTTTTAATTCAGAATTGTTTTTCAATGGTAAATAGATTTTGAATCAAATCTTGAGCTTAAAAATCCATATCAAACTGTGACATTTTCTGAATCGTGCACCCCTATTATCAGCCCAGTGAGAGATAAGCTCACGTTGGATACTGGATTGAACGCTGTATGTGGGGGCCTGGTTTGATATTTAGCCTACAGGCCATCAACAACCTCTCCGGGGAACCATCACCTTATCGTGGTGGAGAGGTTTGTGTGTCCCTATGAACCTGAGGGCTGTGTTGTCTGGAGCTGTGTGCTCCTGGTAGGGTCTCCCATGGCAAAGTGGTCTCAGATGAGGGGCCAGACAAAGAATGGTTCAAAAACTGCTGAGCGCCGCTGAGTTGGAGTTTACGCTGGTGGACGAGAGGGTCGCTTTCCTACGCATGCGGGTGATGGGGGGGAAAACTCTGACTGTTGTTTGTGAATATGCACCAAACAAGAGTTCGGCGTATTTGGCCTTCTTGGAGACCTTGAATGGAGTCCTGTATAGGGCTCCAGTAGGGGACTCCATAGTTCTGCTGGGGGACTTTAACGCACACGTGGGCGATGATGGAGATACTTTGAGAGGCTTGATTGGGAGGAACGGCCTCCCTGATCTGAACCAGAGGAGTTGTCTGTTGTTGGACTTCTGTGTTAGTCATGGATTGTCCATCACAAACACCCTGTTCGAACATAGGGATGTTCATAAGTGTACGTGGTACCAGAGCACCCTAGGCAAAGATCAATGATCGATTTTATAATCGTTTCATTTGATCTGAGGCTGTATGTTTTGGACACTCGGGTGAAGAGAGGGGCGGAGCTGTCAACTGATCACCATCTGGTGGCCGGTTGGGTCTGGGGATGGGGGAGGACTCTGGACAGACCTGGTAAGCCCAAATGCGTAGTGCGGGTAAATTGGGAACGTCTGGAGGAGGCCCCTGTCCAACGAACTTTCAACTCACACCTCCAACGGAGCTTTTTGTGCATACCTGTGGAGGCTGGGGGCATTAAACCTGAGTGGACAATGTTCAAAGTTTCCATTGCTGAAGCTGCGGCGGGGAGCTGTGGTCTTAGGTGCTTCAAGGGGCGGTAAGCCACAAACAACCTGGTGGACACCGGTTGTCAGGGAAGCCGTCCGACTGAAGAAGGAGTCCATCCATCTGCATCCGCTTATCTGGTATCGGGTCGCGGGGACAGCAGCTCCAGTAGGGGACCCCAAACTTCCCTTTCCCGAGCCACATCAACCAGCTCCGACTGGGGGACCCCGAGGCGTTCCCAGGCCAGGTTGGAGATATAATCTCTCCACCTAGTCCTGGGTCTTCCCGAGGCCTCCTCCCAGCTGGACGTGCCTGGAACACCTCCCAAGGGAGGCATCCTTACCAGATGCCCGAACCACCTCAACTGGCTCCTTTCGACGTGAAGG
>NC_045748.1:1381474-1393241 GCF_008692095.1 Etheostoma spectabile | reverse complement strand
GCGGCTCTACTCCGAGCTCCTCTCGGATGACTGAGCTTCTCACCCTATCTCGCCAGCCACCCTCCTGAGGAAACCCATTTCTGCCGCTTGTACCCTTGATCTTGAAATAAAAAAATAAAAAAGACTTTGGGAACATGTGCAAAAGCATGTAAATTTTGACAAACCATCCATAACTAACCATCCATCTTCAAATGTATGTGCAGCATCATTTATTTCTGGAATCTTGTAATGTTTTTCAGACAACATCCACACTAAGCTGACTAATTTCAAAATGCAGTGTCCATGTGGAAACAACATGCATCCACACCAGTGTTTTGAAGTTGTTTTTGTAAAAATTGTGTCCATACTGAAACACCTAAACAATAGGAAATTGTCATAATCTCTTTTATCCCTCCTCAAAAAACAAAATTGTGCATCCCAACCAACCTCTGTTAGGGAGTGGGACAGAAAGTCTGGTTCCTATACTGTGTTTCAATTTAGCCAGACTCACGAGTCACAATTAAGTTGTTCACGTTTACATTTATTTCTGTTGTCAAAAAACGGACAAGCAAATGAGTGACAGTAGTCTCACCCTGCCACACAGCGCTGTGGAGACAGGTCTGTTTGCAATGCTTCTCATTCTGGGATAGATGATGATGATAATAATAATAATAATAATAATAATACATTCTGTCTTGTTTGTATTTCTTTAAACCCATTACAATCGCTATTATAGATAGTGGAGAAAGTGGGAGGGGCGATGAAGGACGTCTGAAATAGGGGGCCAATATACCAACAGCCTACATTCGATGAGTCAGACTAGGGGAACAGTAACTCCTGCATGCTGCATGTCCACCAAATCACTATCAATCCCAATCTTCAGTCAAAATCTGTCTGACAAAATAAACAAACAAACATGCAAACATATAATGGCACTTGTAGTGTTTTATCAGCTATAAAGACAATCAAAATGAGTGACAAAAAGTTTTCTTCTTAACTGTCACAAAGCCTTAAAAAGGCTTATATTAGTGTTAACCAAAACCTTTGGAAGCTTCCCTTGTCTGATGTTAAACGTGAGGCTAGTGTTTTAATCTTCATCCAACCTCTAGACCATTTTAAAAAACCTTAGTTTTCAGCCGGTAAAAACACAGATTTTCTACAGCATTTTGTTTAAATTCAGTTAGCTTAGTGTAGATGGACTCTTAGTCCCAACCAGTACCTGTAGTTGGTCGAGTAGTGTGGTGGCCTGCTGGCGGCCTCTGAACTCCTTAGGCACAGTGGCGTTGGGGGCACCGGTTGGTGGTTTGTAAGAGTCAGATGAGGCAGAAGATCCATCAGTGGTGTTCAGGAGGACTTCTTTCACAATGTCAGCAGGGGATTTAAACAGGAAGGGGGGCTCAGGTGACAGGGACTCCCTCTTGAAAGGGTGTTTGCTCTTGGGGGGCGTGTAACCACCTTTGGGGAAACGGACCCTGGGCTCCACCTGGGAGAAGTCTGGTATGCGGTAACTCAGAGGCTCTTTTCTGAAAATACAAATAAAGTCATCTTGTGCTTTTTATGAAACAAAAAAAACTACAATCATGTATGTAACGCTACAACATAAGGCGTGGTGATAGCCAAAATGGCTATGGGAATGTGGCTCACCTGGATTCATTCACTTCAGCTGCGTTATTCCTGGCTCTGTGTGTCCTCGGCTCTCGGTCGGGATTTGGGTTCTTATGTTTGAATTTTAAGGATTCTGCCTTGGCTATGCTGAGGGAACGTGTCCTTGAATATGTTGCTTCAGGAGAGAGCTGCCTTATCTTCCTTGTAGGCTGTTTATGAGACTTATCTAATGCCTTTAAAGGCTCGTTACTTACTCCGCTGTCAGGATTGGACATGACTTCTTCAGAAAACACGGCTGCTGGCTGAAGAGAAGACCTGAGCTTAACATCAGGATAAGGACTGGATTTAAGGCTAGTGTGGCTCCTGTGTGATTCTAAATGACTTTCTGTCAAGCTCAACTCTGGAAAGGTTTCAGCGTCAATCCCCGGAGCAGCTGCTAGTTCCTCAGCAGTAAAGTGGCGAAGGTGGGGAGGCCTGGAGGCAGGCTTGGATATTTGGCAGTGATGATTGGAGACTGTAGCAGGTTCCATGGCAAACAGGCGAGCATTACAAGATAACGTAGAGCCGATCTTCTCAATATCTCCTTTGGAAATATAGCTCTCAGCCAAGTCATTCGTAGTTCCAAGCTCTCTTGACGTGCTAATGTTGTTATTTTTCTCTCTCTTCTTGTCAATCCTCTTCCCCGCTTCCTCTCTGTCCTCCTCTGTCATGTCCAAGTATTTGTCCCACTCAGGGATGCACTCTGTCCCCTGCTCGTCTTTCCTCTGCCTCACCTTTAAGCTACCTGTCAAGTCCTCAACTGAAAAACAAAAACATGGAGAGATGGAATGTCTATTCATTGTCGCCCACAACAACAGAGCCTAGCTCGTCTAGTTTTTAAGAACCATACCGGTGTGTTAATCAGTTAGGATTCAAATGTAAAGGACTTTATTTGTATTGCCCAAGCACTAAATGAAAAAGAAACATGAGCTTACCGTATATTCAGAACATTGTTAAAAAAACCTCAGCTTAACAAATATGTTTTGCTTATTGTTACTGTGCAGAATGATGTTATTTGCAGAGTTTTACACTAGACGGGTCTTTTGACATTATGCTAAAGGACAAAAAGGCCCCTACCACCTTTACATACCAGTAGGATTTATGACATCACAACAAGTGAAGAGGCCCATCGTGGTCCAGAACGCAACTTAGTGTAATGTGGGAAGTTCAAGGATCAAGCACACACACAATAATATAAGGGCTTTACAGTGACAGAGGCAACATGTTGCATCTATCATTAAACTTGGAGAATGGACTATATTTGCATATTCATAGATTCTGGATTTTTCAATGAATGTAGATTTTACTTAAAAAAAAAGTTTTAACATGATGATTGGACTTTTTGTGGGAAAAACTACAGAAGACATAATATCATTCCAATCAGATTTTTTTTAAATATATATATTTAATTATATAATCTTATACCATGTCTGCAGGGCAACTTTAAGGGAAACATATATTATTATGTATGGTACTTTGACTAAAGCTCTTGAATGCATGTATTGGCGTCCATTTATTTATGCATATGAAAATCAACAGGCAGGTTCTGTAAAGAATTTTGAATCGTGTAATCTATTATTGCAAACATCAGGTCTTTTTTGTCTCACTATATAACCATTAGCTATTAACAACATACTGTACATATATATTTTTTTCTTCACGTGTTGTATGTGAATATTGATGTTGCACTGAGGAATTGATGCTTTCTTCTCTTTCTCTGTTCTGTCAACTTACAAACTAGAAATACAATTAAAATCCAATAAAAATATTCAAACAACAAAAGGTCTTCACAGCGCTACCTTTTAATGTAATACTAAAGAAAATATTGAAAACCCTAACTGTGATCGATTAAAGCTAAAACTGTTGGTCAATTTGACAGAAACGTAATGTGCAACTAATTTCACAAAATAAACCTTCCCTACTTCCAGTTTATCAGTTGTCAGGATTTTTCTGTCAGATGTGATACAAAACCTGCATATGTGTTACTGAAAGTAGTAGTAATAGCATTCAAACTAGTATAGTCAGTTGTGATGCAAGTAATTTGTAGTTAATGAGCTCAAACATGCAAACCAAGTGGTATGGTCCTTTGAGTGGGTTAGTCCAGGAACTGGAACATTAGGAAATACCTCAGTCAAGGTTAAGGAAAATGACATGAAACACGATCAAAGACTCACATGGTGACAGCATTTGTGCATCCTCTCCTGGTGATTCAAAGTGAGACAGATGTTCACTCAAGTTGTAACTCAGCTTCTCGGGTGTATCCCTCTCATGCCTATCTGGGTCTGCCTCCTCTGGGGTGAGGGGTCCAGGGTACAAGTTGGGATTGCATTCTGCATCTGAATCACTACAAGATTCCCCCAACTCCACATCCTCCAGTGTTTCCGACAATCCAATGATGCCATTGTCATCCATCTGGCTAACAAAGTCATCATCGTTCTCCAACGGTTCTTCCTCTTCATCCTTCCACACATCCTCGGACATTACAGAGCTGGTTGGTGAGGTGCGGACCGGGGCTGGGGTCCAGAAAACAACCCCTGTTTTGGTGTTCTTTCTTGTCTCCATTCACCTATCAGCTAATTGTGGCCTTGCTCAGGTCTCCGCTTTAACCTCAGTTACTGTATCAGCCAGGAACAGTAATGGCTTGCATCTTTTCTTGTTAATACAGTGACCTCACTGCCACTGCAGAGTCACTGTCCCACTTTTAAAGTCATGGCTACAGAAGATTACCGATTGCAGGTCCTGTAAGTACGTATGTCGGTAACAGTCCAGAGGTACAGCTGAGGGGAACTCAGTCAGTCTTTAGTCTGAAGGAAGAGATCTCTTTGGATGAAATTCCTGAAACACAAAATAGTACCAGCTGTTTAGTACACTAGTGCAGTGCCCCATATGGAGTACATGCCTGTTCAGAATGGTTTAGTTTGATTTTCAGCATTTTTTCCCCCACAACTTTATCCAACTTTAAGCGCTGCTGGCCGGGGCGGAAAGAGGAGGGACCTGCTGAAGAGCTACAGCGCGTACAAATAGTTGCCTGAGCGAGTAAGGTTGGGTACCATACCGTTCATTTTTACCGGTACCGATACCTTAAACTCGGTTCTAATATCCAGTGATTTAATGTTTTATGTAAAGCTTTTTGAATTATTTTGTTGCTTAAATGTGAAATAAAGTTGCCTTCCACTGCAACCTCTGTCAGTCAGTCGCTAGGGCATAGAGAACACTGTGCCTGCCTGTCTCGAAGTGTAACATTAACCGCAACACGGACGCTTTCTAGTTCTAGGGATGCCGCAACTCCACATCCCCACTGCTGTACTGCGCATGTGTGGAGACACACACACACACACACACACACACACACACACACACACACACACACACACACACACACACACACACAAATCCGCAGTTATTTTTGACAGCAACCTCCCCTTCAAATAGCACGTCAATCAAATCACCAGAACTGCCTTTTTCCTTTTAAAACTTACTTCCTTTTTTAAAACTTGATAGTGTCTTTGAGTATTTAAAAAAGCACTCTATAATTAATTTGCATTCAAATGCATTTATAGATAGATATAATCATTTAAAGAATTAAAATGTCAAACAAAAGTAGCATATCCAGAAAAAAATCAATTAAACAAGTGAAAATGAAATACTCATGGTTCCAGCTTTTTAAATAGACGGTAAACTGAATATCTTTGGGTTTTGGACTTCTCGAAAAAACAAGCTGTTTGAAGATATCACCTTGGGGTCTGGCAAATTGTGATCAGACTTTTTTAGATTTCTTGACCATTTATAAACCAAATGATTTAGCAATTAAAAGAAAACAATCTCAGTTTCATTGAGAATGGAAATAATCGTTAGGTACAGTTCTACAACAGACAAAAGAAAGATGCATGTTTGTGAATGTGATTCCTAATTCTGAGTTAAACATTTTGACACCACTTCTTTTTTAAAGTCAAAAATGACAGTAGCATGACAGCTCTGAAGCCAGCTAACTAATTTTAGGGTTAGACTAATAGGCTATTAAATTGCATTGATTAAAAAGAACTTTTCAACTATATGCAACGATATATTTTTACCACTGTATAAATCTCTGGTAAGATCCCATCATAAATTTAATAGCGCAGTCTGGTGTGCACGTAGAAAAGATTGAAAAGGTCCAGAGAAGATCTACTAAATTAATCCTAGTAATGAAACATATGTCATACCAGATTAGAGAGATTAACCGACTCTTGTAGACAGAAGATACAGAGGAGACATGTTTGAGGTGTATAAGCTTGTACATGGAATATATGATACAGAACTGTTGAGCCTATCTTTCATTTTTGAGGTAATATTTATGATTTAAGAAGGAATTCTTTAAATTTTTACCCCAGAACATGCCTGAAAAGAGACAAAAATTCTTTAAACTGGGCGATAAAAGCATGAAACTAGCTTCTAGAAGAAGCTGTCTGTTCCCCTTCAGTTAACACTTTCAAGAAAAGGTTGGATACATTTTGTCTTTCAAAATATGTCATGTAAAATTATAAAGCTGGTTTTTAATTTATGTAACTTATTTATTTATAACCATGACATTAATGTGATTTATGAAATTAGTCTGCTTCAAATGTGTTTATATACTTTTGTTTGGTGGTACACAGTGTTTGAGTCTGGTATACCAACATTTTTCAATAAATTTACTCCCACGCAGCTGCCCCAAAAACAAACATCTACACTACATACAGTACATCAGGTCATAACTACGTCATGGGTCCCACTGCACGTTCTGCATCTCTCATGAATATTCTGTGTATCATTCTCCAACAGAGGGAATTGCTGCTGTGTGAAATCCTAAGGGTGCAATAAATGGCTTAAACGCTATCATAACAAAGTGTTCACTTGTGGACCTAGGTTGTGCTGTTAAGTGCATCTGGTCGGAGCATGAGGTGGGAAGACAGAGCTGTGGACTAGGGGGTCACATCCTTATGGAATACTGTAAATCGGTAATCTTGCAACTGGAAATTGTTCAACGTGAAATGATGTTTTACTATGTTCTGTGACAAGCTACCAGGTAAAGGTCACAGATTCATTAAAAGCTTTTGATTGCGCAAAGTATTTGCCTAGAGGGCAACGATCATCATGGCAACTTTACAACATGAACACAAACTGCAATAAATCTCCGACAAGTCATTAACATACTGTACATGCCAGTGCCTCACCCCAAAACAGTATGTTAGTGATACAAAGACAAACACTGAATTTAATCGTATAGCCTATAATATGCCAAATAACCACATTCTCAAATGTCAAAATACTTTGGTTCAAGCATTATCTACCAACAGCCAGCAGAACATATGCCAAGTCACAGAACTTTCAAAACAAGCGCCTTTCAGGGAAATGTGCGGTCAACTTAGTGCAAGGAAATTAAAAAGCACATTTTGCACAGTAACACTCTTATTGGATTTGTGTTGGGTAAAGTGCTCACCATAAATCTATACTTTTTTCAACAATATCCTAGATTACTGCAAGAAGACTTTTAGCCTCTTACAATGTCTCTTATCCAACACAAAAACACACACAAGATTTTTTTTGCTCAGAAATTCCAACACAGTCAAGTGCATCCACAGACACTTGTTTAGATTGTGTTGGGAACAAACAAGGCTCCGTGTGTACAACTGACAGACTCACATCATGCTCCCTTTACAACCCTTTCACACACAAATCAGCAGGCCAACATGGCAAACTCACTATGCATTTAAAGTGGACCACAAGGAATGAGAGCACACAGCGCAAAGGGTAAACAACTTGAGTTAGGTTTAGAAAAACAGTAACTTCAGAATGAATAGAGTTAGAGTTCACAGTATAATTATGATATTTATTTATTAATTTCCTCCTCTAGCACACAAGAATTACCCAGGGACTAAAGACAAGGACTCAAGCCCTCCAAACGTGCAGTTGTTTGATTAAAACCTGTAGCCAGTGGTGAAGAGTACATTAACCTAAGTACTTAAGTACAATTGTAAGATATTTGTACTTAACTTAGCTTTAGTGCGTAACTTTCTGATATTAATGAATGTCCGTTATATTCAAGCCACTGCCAAATGAGTTACTGAAGAGAAGTACCGCCAGTTTTGTTGTCATTACTTAGAATTCCTCATGGGGGCGTCAGAAACTACGCACTATAGCTTTAAAAATGTTGATTTTATGCCACTATATTCTTGTGCTCCCTTACATTATAGTGGGAACATTTTGTACTTTCAATTTCACCACATTTATCTGAGCCAGCCATAGTTACTGGTTACTTTGCAAATTAAGATCTTCCACGGAACATTTAAGACAAGCTTACGATGCAATATAATTTAAATTAACCAAAAGTATTTAAATTATTTCAATCAGGTCCACCTTTAACCAGCTATGAAGGACTGGGCTCTTTTCCCAAAATCAAGCATCATCGGAAACTGTCAAGTACCAAGGGCGGGTGACTGGGATTCTTCTGTACGGATGCTTACTAACGCTTTCCGTATGCGTTCCAGTACGTGGGGCCAACAGTAATCCAATTTAGTAAAAGGGAAGCAGCGGCATACTTCTAGTGAAATTAAAGCCATCAAAAATGTAATTGATTTCTAAGCTTGTCTTTGTTAAGAACAAAGCAAAGAAACTAACTCACCTGTTGTTTTGCTTATTCTCTCTGTTCATTCCCCAGGATTCCCCTCAGCTGCCAGATGGAGGAGGGGGGGGGGAATAAGCTGCTCTAAGGCCCTTACAGGGGGATACACCGATTGTAAACAGACAATGATCATCAGTATATATCCAGGACAGGAGGCAAGCTCAGCTTGCCAGACAGTAATCACCTGACTTTCAGGCAAGCTAAGGTTGGACATGTGGGGTGGAGGTGTAGGTGCAAGAGACAGACAGACAGAGAGAGAGAGAGAGAGAGAGAGAGAGAGAGAGAGAGAGAGAGAGAGAGAGAAAAAGCAATGATAGAAAAAAGAGGGACAACTTCAGCTAGGCTCTGTCATTCCTAGTCCCACCAAATCTGTCAAATCATTCAGTCTTGCAGTGGCAATAGAGACACTACCTGATTTTGTTTTACAGGATGACACCGGCTGAATTTTGAAACTGCAAGGGTAGCTGGAGCTGCCCCACGGGCTGGCAGAGCTAGAGTGAGTTGTATTTGTCCTGTTTAGGATGGCCTGGTGACGAATGTATTACAGTTAATCTTATTAAGAGGCACAGGGCGAGCTGAAGACACAGCACACTGTGCAGAGGGGCCTGGTGAAAACAGTGACTGAATAAAACTGTACAATTATTCACAATCCTGCTGACACTATAAGTTAATTGATCAATTACTTGATAAAAAAAAAACGTATCAACAATTTTAATAATCAGTTAAACATTTAAGGAATGTTGATAATACTGCTTGATAAATGTATCATATGGGTGTTGATTGGACAGTTGGACTTTGGTGCTGGGAAATTGTGATGGGCATTTCTAACTATTTTCTAATATTTTATGGACTAGACAATTGATTACTAAATTAAAAAAAACAGGCACGTTTTGTTAGGTTCATTTACCTGCATTTAGGTTTCTTATTAATTTACAAGAGGTTGTATTACTTCCCAAGTTTCTATTTTACTGGCCTTCCAGAAACTCGCGGAAAATCTTTAATTTTCTAATTTTCCTAAATGTTTCAATAAAGGATTTAATTGAAATTTACATTGTTATTGCATTTGCAAAATCCTCTTTTCCAACATCATGCAAGTCATCACATACCATTTACTCTGGGAGATATAGAGCCTTTGATGAGATATTTCCAGATTTAAACAAATTGTTCATGATAGATAGATATATAAGTTTTGGTTACAAACAGCTAGTTTTTTTCCAGTTACTTTTGCTGGTGATAACATCCTTTAGAAGACACATTGTATTCCAAAAACATGTGCAGCCATAGTGATTTTCTAAGATGGTTGTCTAGTCTACAAAAAAAATAACTTTCCTGCACACACCGTATGAAAACATATATCGTTAGCCTAACCGTGCACTGAGAGCCATGCGAGTAAACAACAGCTAAACTGAAGCCAACAGGCTGTTTCTGGTCCAAGGTTTCAGACAAGCAGCACTACCGTTACTTACGTTACCCATGTAACGTAGCTAAAGCTGTGTGAAAAAACGTCAAGAAAGACTGTTATCGTAACCGAGTTTAACCATCAGGCTGCTGGCAGCGCACAGAACTTTCTAGCATCAATTTAACAATAAACGTATTGCGGAGATTAGGTCACTTTGATAACATCTGTGTCAACGGTATTATATTGCAAACTTACCTTATATTATAGATGGCATGATGGTCAAAAGACTGCAGTGATTTCACTGGCACACTTCATAGCAACTGGGGTCGGTCGCCCTGACAACCGCAAAACTTAAGAGAGGGACCAGAGACGGTTGAAAAGACCCACCCCCGTGTCACCATGGCACGCACGACACAACAAACCGCCACCGACCGTTTGCAGGTTACTGAGGTTCTCTCAAACACATTATGCCTACACATTCGTCGAACTGCTGAAGTTAGCAACTTATTTGTCTTATGTGAACTGTAACGGAGTAACGTTGGAGAACACGGGTGGTAAACTTGACAACAGTCAGTGCCAGTTTCAAAAGTTGGTTATCGTTACCGTCACTTAACGTTAATACTCCTCCTAATTTAGCTAGACATCAAAACAAACGCAAACAACCCACATTGCTACTTAGTTCAGCTACGTTCTGTTGGTACCTTCATTCTGGAAGAGTCACACGAGGGACTTACTTCCAAAAAAGCCGAGGTTTCTGATAATTAACGCTAGGAGGCTAAGCTAATTATTAGTCTTGAGTGTGGCACTGATTTAATCCATTCCCAAGGCAAAACACTAAGGGAAAATTATGTTCCTGAATTCAATATTTCAGGCATGTTTTACCTTCTCCCAGACAGCGTACGCATCTTACTTTTATTTAATTCGAAGCCCTGACCTTAACGTTAATCTTTTCTAAACTTAGTCTAAACATAATCATTTAAATTGTGGAGTTTGTTGTGGGTAGTTTTGCCTAGCAGGCAGAGTTGAGGACATCACAATGGCCCACACACTGCTTGAAGCCAAAGACTGAGTGGTGATTGGTTATGAGGCTACACAGGGGCGAGGCTTTTGAAAAATACAACACTGTGGGATTGCGCTTTAAAGATGTGGCCACAAGAGGGCACCGTTCCCTAACCTTTCAAAGGCCCTTAAAAACATCTGGTTGATTAGACCTCTTCCGAGGACTGTGTGGCTGTGTGTAGACTGAGTCGTTGAACTCTTCTGAGTCTCTTGTTAGCTTCGTTACACCTGTTATGGCAGGTCAGATTAAATTACTGGTAAATGAAGATTTGTGACCTAACAAATTCCCATTGAAGCTCCAGCCCACCTTCGACCATAGCAAAGGTCTAATCACCCAGAATAATTGAAAACACCTGTGTAGGTGTTCAGAGGCTTAAATATCAGCCAACTGTAGATACCTACCTTGTACTTAGGGGATTACATATAACACAGAAACAGTATATAAACAGTGTAAATGGTGTAAATAGAATGGTAAAAAAAAAAGAAGTAAATACTGTATTCCATGTTCTAATTTCAAGAGCTCTGTCTGTCCACTTACAATTACTAGGCATTATTGTTTTTGGAATTGTTGAATGTTTATGGAGGATCAACGGTAATGTTGAAATTGGTAAAAGTTACAATGTCATGACATATTTGAGCTGCAACATGCATTTAATGACAGAAGATAGTAAGCTCATGTTGGGAGACAGGAACACTCAAAATAAAAGCAGACAACGTGCTAGTTTTTGTTGCTGTTATCTTTATTGAAAAATTAAACACACTTTCTGTATAAATAGCATGTCATTGTACAACACTCCTTGTTAAAATGTGCAGGAAGCAGGCAAGGACGGCTGGAGTGACAGGATAACAAAAGCAAAAGGAGGCAGCTAAAGGAGCATGGTGGAAAATAAACACCGGCAAAATGAACTTGTGCAGCTAGTAAAGCAGGAGGCACACTCAGTGAAACAAATCAACATTATCAATGGAGAGAAAACAGGCGGTGTTGGTTGGAGTCTGACCTTTGCGGGGAAGCAGTGTTTTTTATTTTTTTTGGGGGGGGGGGGGGG
>NC_045748.1:1339526-1381464 GCF_008692095.1 Etheostoma spectabile | reverse complement strand
CCGTCGCACTTTGCTACAGCACGAGAAACAAGTCAACGTCTGAGCTGTCGTGTCGTGTCATGTCAGAGTCAAGGCCAGCACCTCTCTCGGCGTGTGATTAACGAGACTGTCGGTGGCTTCCATCTCCTCCCTCCATCATCCCTCTCTCCTGCGTGGCCCTTTAATATCAGGTCAAGGAGAGGGCCGGGCCGCTATCGACACAATGTCTACAAGAGGGGGTCATTATGGAGTTCACTCACGAAAAAGTTGCTGGAGGGATAATTCTGCAGTTAAAATTGGCTTTTAAAATGTCTAAATAAATGCATAAGGTTTGTGTAACAATGGCTGTTTCTTTTCCTGCAGAACTTTATTCATCAGCTTTCACATCTGACTTTCTCTGAGACATCTTTGCATTTATCTACATTTCACCTGAGCAGGGTGCAGCCAGCAGCACGGAGGGGTTCAGTGTCTTGCTCAGTGGAACTTTGGCATCAACGGACACATGTAGCGGATTGGACCGCCGGAAAATGTTTATCTCAGTTAGTGGGATTCTACAAAATAACGTTTGCAACTGTATTTGTCAACTTTTCATTTACCGGAAATCTGCTTTGTATGAGGATTTATAAAAACTATGTCAAACATTAATACCTTTTTTTGTAACTATCCAAAATGTGTCCCTAGCACTAAGAAAACTGGTCCGCAATGTACTCAGTTTGGAAAATAAATAATAATTCTTTAAATTTTAGACTTTATTTAGGCAAAGTTCTTGTGTAGACAACATTTCACATTTGGTATGTTTTTCTGACTCATCTGTGCCATTGAACTTTTTTGTCCAACACTGTGAGAAACACATCAGTGAGCTCACACTGTTGCACTGAGTGACATATCCCTTCATTACCATAAACACACACACTGTAGTGTATCTTGACTCAATCCCCCCCCCCCCCCCCCCCCCCCCACACACACACACACACACACACACACACACACACACACACCACCCAGCTGCTGTCAATAGTCACTAGAGTGCCAAATGTCTTTTACTCTGCAGCTGAAGATTGTACCCAACAAATGAACAATGTAGTCCTCTTTAATTAAGGTTTGATTAAAAACTACTTTTCCCAGCTGTTTCAGGAATTTACTGAGACTTAAAAAAAAAAAAATCAAACTGTATGCCATTCTATATTTTTGTGATTCTTTTTTGAAAATGTACATTTTCAGTAGGAGGCAATTGGTTTAGAGCCAGAGACGGCAGAGAAGTCAGAAAGTATTGAGAGACAGACTAGCACATCGTTGTTATTAGTCTTTCTAGTCAATCATAAACTTGTATTAAAAAAAATGTATATCTTTAAATTCCTAGAAAGGTAGTAGCCTAAGCATTCTTTTGGTATTGGTACTGAAGGTTATTATATCCGTACGAGTATTGAACATTTTAAACATGTTACCCTGATGGTGACAATACATTGAAAATTAATCCAAAGGTTTTTATTAGTCATAAATAAAATGTTGTAATTCCCTGAACCCCTTTTAAAGTAAAAGCTCGTGGCTGGGGTGGGTCGGTGGGTCGGGCAGGCGCACATATACTTTATTATGCCTCGATGCAGAGGTCCAGGGTTCGGGTCTGACCTGTGATGATGTCTCTCCCCTTTCTCACCTAGCTGTCCTGTCCATTAAAGGCGGAAAAGCCCAAAAATAATCTTTAAAGTAAAATCTATACACAATCAAATTTAGAGATGTGGTGTGTGTGGTTTTCACTGGACAGATTTAACAATTTCATTATTTTCCATCAAAAGGTCGGTCACGTCGGTGTTTGACATAGGCATAAACAAAGGTCTCCTCCTTCCTCGTCTCCTGTCCTACCTCTGAAAGTGTGATGTTAAAAGGCTGAACTGAGGAAACCAAGGCCTTCATCTTCCAGATGAGTTTGACGGTGAGTAATTACACTGAGAGGACACACTTCAGCTCTCATCTGTCTCAATTTCTATCTGTCTTCTTATCTAGCTCATTCTATCTCCCACACATACACACTCATGTACACACACATGCTGATGCATCCTGAATTTTTAGATTGGTTGTGGCAGTCGAGAGTATATTTTTTTCCCCCAGATATTATTTTATCACGCCCTGAATATTGCAGTTAACATTTCTCCAAATCAATTTTAATGGATGCACACAATCGCCTCAGTGATCTTAGAGACAGAAACTCTTTGGATACGGTATATAAATGAGAGCCTTTCTACTTTTCTCTCAGATATAAACTGATGCGTTTGAGTTTAATATGGAACTTTTGGTATGGTTTACAGGTCCAGGTTGGCCTTTCCTTGTAAACCATCAGATTTACATATCGTAATTCATTTCCTCAGTTGAATCAAGTCACTACTTTAATGTTGATGTTCATGTTTTTAACTCTTCCTTCTGTGAGGCAGAAGTAATTTAATCATTCACTAAACTTAAAGTAATATGAATACAATATGTTTGTTTCCTGATCCTGTGCCAAAACACAAATTAACTGCATGTTGGTTGGAAAAAGTTAGTTTTCCGACAACAAAATTAGATTTCTACAAAATATGTAAAGTCGTGGTGCGCTCCGGTAGCCGTCTGGTGTTAAGTAACTCCTTAAAGCAGCAATAACTTAAATGTATAATATGCAATGCAAATAAGCAATGTATAGACTAATACAAAAGCAATCCCTCTCAATGATCACCTTTAAACCACTATAAGGGTGTTGTGGTGTCTGTTTCTGCAAAGACGCTGCCCTCTGCATTTATTTTTTCTTTTCTTATTTTAGTGTGGGACGTTTACGGGCATCAGTGAATAGCCTTTGAGTCCTGCGTGGGTTTGTGTAACCCCCCCAGACAATACGGCACTTTTTCAATGTGCTTAGAAAAATCAATTTGACTTGAAATAAAGTTGGTCGTTTTTTTGTTTTCTTACTTGTCACTTGTAAAGTGAGCACTACAACAATAGCACAATTTACTTTTGAAGGATAGATTGTGAAAAAACTCAGCAGGTTTTTGCCTGTTAAGAAATTCTAGATTATTTAATAAAATATATATGTTGGGGTCATGATTTTGGTATTACAGGTACAGGATGTGGGTATGGCCTTTAAAAAAGTATATACGTATACGTGAATATGTATAAAGAAAGCATGAATGTGTTGTTCTCTCTCTCTCTCAGTTGTCACCAGAATGATTCAGGAGTGTGTGTGTTTGTGTGTGTGTGTGTGCGCGAATGTGTGAGAGAGTTTGTCTCATAAAGCAGCTGAATGACATTTACATCCGTCTTTATTTGCCATCTCCTTAATTTGAGCATCTTTTTTTCTCTTTTCATCTATTAACTTCAGACAGACGCACAACACGGATCCAAGCACAGAACACAGGATTAATTATTCCAATGACTTCATATTTCTACCTGCAGCCTAATATGAGTCTCTGGAGTGACACGTGGAGGATATTTGCTGTACTTCCTCTTCACACATGCACTCTTCCTGAGAGGAAGCAAATCATCCCAACTGCAATTACGTCTCATTTGTTACTTTTGTCACTCTCTCGTTCTCTCTCTCTTCCTCTCTCGCTCCATCTCTCACTTCACCTGATTGCTTATCTCCTAATAGCTTTTCTATAAGTGGATTAATGTGTGCGTGTGTGCACGGGTTCCATGTGTGAACATGTGTCTCAAATCTTTGGCAGTGTTGTCCTCTAAATGTCTCATTACTCCGCTCTTGGGCATAAGTGCTGCACTGAGCATGGCTTCGGCAAGCCCCCCCAGGGTGGAAATAATTAAAGCTATGAAATTACAAAATGAAAATCATCAATTGATATTCAGAGTAGCACGAGAAAAGCTGAACGTTCTGAGGGAAAAGCTGAGAGACTGTATCCCCTCTGAGAGTACCTCCACACAAAAATGGACAAAAAGACAACAAAAACGCATCTCTGATTCAGTGTTTTCAACACATGACATTTTTGTTAAAGTGACTGAATCTGATTATCTCGTGTTTTAGTGTGTACTAGGAAACTTGGCCACAGTGCGGATGTTCTCAGAAATGTGTTGTTTACTGATGGGAATTTAAAAAAAGAAGCAGAGACTTAGCCACTTCTTATTGTTCATATTGTAGACGCATGTTGTTTTCACATCATTTAAAAAAAGGCTGGTGTGGACGTAGTCTCAAACAATACAGACACACATGGAGCAGTGGAAAGGAAATGGGAAGCGGTCCCCAAATGAAGATTTCTGTTATACACACGTCTTTTGATCAAACAAACATGAGCAGGTAAAGTGTAATTTTATTTGCCTGAGATGATTTTATCCATTTAGTTTTTGTGAAATGGGATAGTTAAACGCAGACAGGCCGGTAGCATCGCTGTAAAATGTGTGGAATCCCTTATCACCAGGACAGCCTGAATTATCCTCATCATCTACTTTGAAATATATGATTATATCTAGATGATGCAACAGAGGTTACGGGTTTTCATTATTGATATAGGAGTATCTTTATGTGTACAGTATATTTGCATCTGTATCTACATTTGTTCATTTTTACATTGACAAATCCAAGCTTGTAAAGTCAAGCACGGATCAGGCTTGGATTTGCAGTTGTCTCTCAGGTGACAGCAAAAACAAAATAAAATCAACTGACCATGAGACATGGGAGTGCTACTAGAAGTTCCAGCGGGGTTTCCAATGGTTTCAAATCCACAAGTTTTAACACGGAGAGAACGAAGGAAAGGTATACGTTTCACTACTATTCCATTTTAGTGCATAATGTCTCACAGTGGGTAGGTAACACGTTGAGGAGAATCCTGAACAAAGTCCATGGCTGAAGTAATACCTTGAAGAAGTAAATGGGAGTTTTGTGTATCCAGACTCAAGGGTGTTTTTTTTGGAAGGCTCAGAAATCATTTGGTGGTTCATTTAAGTCCATCCAAAAGAGTTGTGCCATTTGAAACTATAGACTCTTGATTATCCTCTTCTCATGTTGTCTTCGAACACTTCTTCTCTTGTTGCTGCCTTAGTCCCTGTCCTCACTCCACTCAGCTATAGGGCCACATTGAAATCGGTGACAAGGAAGTCCACGTGGTCCCTCTCTTTGGTCTTGAAGGCCTCAGCGATGAGGCGTGCTGCATCCCTGTGCTCGCGGCCCCTCATGGAAACCCCGTTTACCTCCAGAATCACCTGTCCCACCTTCAGCTGTCCGCAGTTATGGGCTGAACCACCCCTCTGAGAGGAAGAGAGACAAAGAGATAGAGACAAGAGTAAGAACCGATAAAAAGCACAAATAGGCCGGTGTTATGTCGGGAACAGTCTGTTGTTTAGAGACACGTACAAGTACTTTTCTCAAATTTAAAAGACGTCACATTGGCACAAAAGTCTGCCTTTCTCAGAAATGTGAAAATAATCATTGGACGTAATGGTGCTATACTGATTAGAGGTCAGCTGATTAATCAGCCGGCCATTTTTTACATAATCGGCACTGGGTGAAATCAGAGTAATCAAGCAGATTAATAGGCAGGCGCATCTGCGGGCAGCCTAGTGTTGTTGTTGTGGAACACGTGTTCGACGCACGCTGCCCATAGAGTCAGTTACCAGCAGAGTGAGCAGACCTCATCCAGTGGCTTTGGAGGAGCTAAGTTCCTTGGAGAAAACAGAAAATGCTGCTAAACTTGATTTTTTTCATTGAAAAGTTTATTTGACAGTTTATTTTCTTCTCACCTGTTTTGTTTAATTTAATCTTTATACATTATCTATACAATATATGTTTTTACATTATACATTTTTTAATTTAAGTATACAAGTGCAGATTGGAGAAGTGTTCAATAAATGTTTTTGTTGAGAAATGTTGTGTATCTTAAGTAATTATTAGTGTTACATTTTATCTTTCAAATAGAGGATTAAAAACAAGCACATATTGAGCAAAATACATTGGCAGCATTTATCTGCCATCGGTTGACCCTGATTTCTAAAAATCGGCCAGAGAAAAACCTACATCGGTTGACCTCTTGTACTGATATTCAGAAAGTTGCCTGGGATTGCCTTCACACCGTTCCAACTCGTCAAATACCGGCGCTTTTTCAAAGCCTGCACTGACATGCAATGACATGCACTGACATGCACTGACATGCACTGACATGCACTGACATGCACTGACATGCACACGCGGCAGTACTGGCAAACAAAACAGAGAAGCTCAGATTACAACACAAACAGGGGTAGTGTGACATCATTGCTCCACTATATCTTTACAGAACAAATAGTTTGTTTACAGCTATATCATAGTTCTTAAATCCCCTTTAGTTTATGGGAGCCCTAACACCTGTACTTTTCATTTGGACCGGGAAAGAAAAATAAAGATAGATAATTGTCTCTTACTTGGACAATTCCAAGTGTGTTCCCACTGACTTAATACAAACAAACCAAGAGCTGTGATTATGAGGTAACTCAAAGACTGACAATTTTGGTGACATCATCTTACATTATCAGCATTCCATGGACCACAGCGGGAAAGTCATGATGCACTTCTGTGCCTAATGTGTTCATTTATCCTGTCTTACGTCACAAACGGCGTGCAAGAAATAACTGATTATGAGTAAAGACTGCAACTGAACCTAAACAGACCGAAACAGGACAACACAATACAGATTTTCTGCTGTCATATTATGGAATAGTTTCTGTGTTGTTTCTGTTTCCCTCGTTTCACTCACTTTTTTGACATAATATATTTCATACCACCAGGAGTCTTCTTTCCTCAAAAAAGCAGTAAGTGTTGTTTGTACTTTTGACTGAGATCAAACGTGGCAAAAATCTCAAAGGTAAAATGTTTATCACATCAAAAACCTAAATGCAGCCTGGTTTTATTATGTACCAGGATACTTGGTAACAGAGCAGGTGTTGTCCAGGTGTTGTGTTGTTTGCTGATGGAAATACTAAATAAAAAAAGCTGTGATTTATTCGCTTCCTATTGTTTCTAATGTGGACCCTCATTTTTGTTCTATTACACTCAAGTTAACAAGCTCCTCTCAGTACCCAAGCTAGAATTTAAACATCCTGCCCTAAAGGGACTTTATTAGCATCCAGAAATAGAGCTATCCTGTCACAGACATACATATGCACAAACAGCCCTGCAGTCTGGCCCTCAGAGCGCACAACAAAGCCTCAACAGTAAATGCATGCCCCCTTGTGCCTTTAAAAAGGAGTGTGTGGTGGTGTTCTGGGCATTTTTGGGGAGTGTCCTAATATTTATTTTTATTGGGTAGATGTGGTAACAGAGATCAGATCAATAATCAGTGCCGTGGAAGACCCTTCCCTTAAAAATACTGGCGTTGCATCAATCAAAGTCATGAATTCTAAGGAACTCTATGATTTCACAGGACAATCATCAACATAAAGGACCCCTAGACCTTGATACTCCAATGTAACCCGGCTTCTTAAAATAAAATAAAAAAAGGAGTCTGTGATTAACAACAAAAATCAGAAACATCTCATTATTGACACACAGGACACAGCATATTCATAAAATATACAAGGCCTCAGGTCTCTTTTCTTGACTAAGTCTTAGCTCCTTGGCAGTGACATCAGAAGACTCCCAGAAGAGTCAGCAGATCGAACAAGTCCCACAAATATCAGTAAAACATTGGATTGCCATCTAATTCAGTGTCTGAATTGGTGAACAGAGGTGGTTAGTTTCTATGTGAAGTAAGCATCTAACTCACTCCACACCAGTAGATCCTCAGCATACTTGTTGCCATTTTGTTTCTCTGAAGGAAACCTGAATAAAAAGTGCTCACTGTATGTGCTTTTCCTCCGCGGTTACATGCCCAGAGGACAGATAGAAGTGATGAAGTCATGGCCGCAGTTCTTTCCCTCTCTACGGTCTGCAGCCTCCACATTTAAAATCACCAGACCACTTTTTTTTCTAAATTACTTTCATCATACATTCAATTTGGATGTCCCGGCTATGGAAGACTTACATCCATTACCAGCATTAAGTACCAATACATGAAGTAGTGTGTTTTTTAAGTTGCAACATGTGCTTAATGGCCTCTGCATGCCTTTTGTGACAGTGTCATTGCAGCTTGGGCAAGGATCTGGAAAGGCTGACTGACTGAGTGTGGCTTCTTGTTGATGGCTTGTGATTGGCTGTTCTACCCCTGAACCGATCCCTTTCTCTTCAGCCTACTTCTAAAACACAAAAGAAGTCATCCCATTTCCAAGGTAAAAAGAATGTTGGTCGTTTCCCAGTCGACTTTCTCCTCAACCTTACCAAAACAGCTGATTAACCCACTGTACAATGCCTGCCCAGCAACAAAAAGGCAGATGGACAAAGTTAGCACTTACCTGGTAATGCAAGTAAAACATTTAACAGTTAAAAAAAAGCTGCTGATGTTTTAGCAGTTGGTGATGACCAAACCAGAGCTTAAAGGAGGCTGAATATTAGACAAACATTCCTCACATGGACACAAACCCCACTCCAAACCAAAGGTAATGTTTCTTTGTGTCTACTGGATATATTTTACAACATGGTAGCAATAGAACTTTATGAAGAAAAGAAATATCAGAGCAGTGTTTCTGTGAGCATGTTGTAGAGTTCTTTTACCACCAAGTAGTCATAAAAATACACTGATGCTGCTTTAATAGAAAGAAAAACAAGAAGGGCACTTGGAGAGTGCACCTCCACCCCCCCCCAAGGCCATGCAAAATCTTGCATTGTTAACAAAAGTGAAAAATAATTTGTCCATCTGCCCCGTGATTTGGATCCGCTCTAAAATGAATGGGTTCTTCCTTGGCCCATGCTACACCTTTCCACAAAGTTTTATGAAAATCAGGTAAGTAGTTTTTTGCTGCTGACAAACAAAGAATTTCCTTTGGAGGAGGTAATAAATCCAAGGTTCCACATTCTTGTGGTCTTAAAGCACACCACATGTATTTTTATTTGTCAGTTCCATGTTCTCATCCTTTGTTACTTGACCTCATTACTTCGACAACTTTGATGGTTGAAAACACCAGCAGTGTCTTTCCCATCCAGACTGGATCATCAGCTCTCTTATTTACTGAGCGTTCAACAATTACCCAGAGCTAATGGAGCGGTCGGACAACATGATCAGAAGATGGCAGTGATAACAGCTTGTCGCATCAGAAGGGTTGATGGGTACTGATAACGGCCGGCCGGCAGAAGCTTACTCATCTGCAGTTCATCCTCAGCGGTAGCCATGATTGAGGTGACTTGAGGCGAGAGCCGTTGTGCCCAGAGAGATGGGAAACACAGAGGCCAGAGGTTTAATGTATCACGACTCCACCGACTTACTTCCAATATGGTAGACAAACCGTATTCTACAGGGCACTTGGCTTTGATGTGATCTGTCCTCCGAATACAACTGATGCCCATCGGAAAGCCAGAAAACAGAAGCAAGATATTGTTTTTTTTCTTCTTTAGAGCAAATGTATCATTGTGATGCTTGGTCCTGACTGGGGGAGGTACTGAAGTTGTGTGCCTTGCTCAAGGGCCTAGGAACATTGAGTTAGCTTTCCCCAGGTAACGGAGCAAAGTTTTTGAAGCCCACTTTTCTACTTTGAAACCGGAATGAGCAGAAGGTTTTCCTCCATTTTCTGCACCAAGTGGCCTAAGGGTGCCATGTTATGAATGTCTCTAAATAACTGTAAAGCTATACCGTGTTATTGTTCAGGGAAGCAGCAGTGGCGTCATGTAGCTTCTGGCTTTGTCTCGCTTGTGATCGACAGGGTTTGCTCCTCAGCAAACCAAAGTTTGGACGATATCTATGCAACGCCAAAGATGTAGAGCTGTAATTTGAGACCCAGCCATTATTTTAACCTTATTAAAATTCTGCTTGTCTGAATGGTTTGAATGAACTCTATGTTAAAATTATCTCAGGAAATGAATTCTAACTTTGTATCTGGCCTCTTCACTGGACCTCCTCGTGCCATGAAGCACCAATTTCCTCTGCTATTCTTACTATTGAAATCAGCTTCCTTTTTATTTTTTATTAGTCTTTCACTCGAGTGTCTGTGAGGCTTAGAGAAATTGGTTATGGGTTGAACCATTTCAGCGGTTGCATCTCAAGAGTGTTTATGTGACAGACAATCCTAGGCTGAAGTGAGTGAGGTTTCCCTGACTTGCAGAACAATCTGGAGAATGGATGTACACGCAGCTGCGGTGCTGACCTAATTGATTACTATTTATATTTGACAGTTCCATGGCTTAATTCTTTTGCTGTTGTGAGAAACAGGATGCGTTATTCAAAAATGTGAAAGAATCTTGAGCTGGTCCTCTCTTTAATTGATGTACTCTCCTGAAAAGCTGAGTTTCAAGATGCTAACTGGTACCATCTTACATTGATATGCTGTCCATACCACATGGTAAAACAAATCCACTCCACAGAAAACAGAGGCCTGTACTACGAAGCAAGATCAGTTGTTACCGGGTTCAATCGCTGTGGTAACTTACGCTGAACGCCTAACCTGGTCGGAAGCAGGTTAAGTTGGAGATCAGAGATCAACTGGTGTAAAAGCACCGCCTAACGACCAATCAATACTTGATTGATAACGGTGTTGTAGTTCTTAGAAGATCCAGTGGAGCCAGAGACTGAATGGGTGGAGCTCGGTGAGTAAAAAAGGAAAAAGCTTGTTGCGCAGAGAACGAGAGGTGCGCTCTCAAAAGTTAAAACATTTAGAGACTGACAACCCCGTTAACATTCCCGATGGGTATCTTTATGAGAGATTTTCAGCGGAGGGAATTAGGTATAGTTGTCAGTTTGTTTAGCCGTGTGTTGCCAATGCGCAACACTCACGCAAAATCGGTTTGAATTATGTTTTTATATTTTTTAATGGCTCTCGCGATCCAGCTTCCCACTGCCAGGGTTGCAACTGAAATAAAAAGCTAAAGCAAGTGTAATTATGGTGAGATCTTTTGCCTGACTGATGGGGAAGTGATATTGATAATCATTGTGATTCACGAATTTACAGCGTCAGCTTTTTGCCAGCTTTCCTTCCTGTTTTCAGAAGCAGCGACTGTATTGAGTTTTGCTTGTAAAACCGTGTCTACGTTCTTCATATTTGTGTAGAATTATAGTTTGCTCTTCTTATGTAAAATCAGCAGCTCTAGTAGTTGTTTGCGATTGGTCATGCTTTGCAAACACCGTCTCTTTTATGTGAACGCGCGCCGCTGGATTGGGAAACCCTGGGTTGATTGAACTAGTTGTTCACCATGGTGACTCAGATTATGCAGGACCACGGTTGTGAGGGTAAGTGAAGCAGGGTAACTGAAAGAAATCCAGGGCATGTTGATCATGATTCGTAGTACAGATGCTTTCATCGAATGTTTTCCATCTTTCCTTACTTTTGTGATTGTCCTCTTTGTTAAATGGCTTGTGCTTTGTCATCTCAGATTGATTGGACTGTACTAAAGAAGCAGCTCTGATATAAAATAAGGCAAGCTATGTTCGTCGCTTCAGGAGACAAAAACACATGCACCAGATAAAAAGAGGAAAATCACATTGTCCTGCATTTGTATCTTGACAACTGAACTTGGAACAACTGCAGTTTAGGAATAAAAACACGTCCATTTACTTGGTCCCAATGCAACCCTTCCACAATGACTTTCACCACCACTAACAGTACACAAAACACCCAAATACTAAATCCATCAACAACACCAGACCGCCACCTCCTCATCAGTACAAATCCTCCTCATTCTTCCTGTCCTTATTAACACCACTCTCACTTCTTTTGCACCCTTCACTCATACTTGCAGCCCCTTCTTCCAGTGCACTCTTTGATTTTGAATGTGCTGATTTACAATCCTTTTATCCCTCCCCTCGCAATCAGCAGCCCTTTTGTGGAGAGGGAGGCTGAGAGACAGCTTTGAACAGGGTGTGGAGTCTGTAGCTGCTTGCTGTTCTGATCTTTAAATTGTAACTCCCTGGCTCCTCTGTGATTAGGAAATCATTAGTGCTACAGATAGCCCTGAGCTAATGCAAGGCTTTGTTGACCTGCAAATTACCATGGCAGATAGATATGTGCATCCAGTCGCAGTAATGGCTTTCCTCTGAGGTGGCTAACCTTTCAACATTTTAATTGCACTCTGCATAACCAGATCTGAATTTCCAGTATTTTTCAGTACAGACATGGAAATCTCCATTCAGTCTCATCATAAACTAAATATAAACATTTCTAAATTGAGCCTCATCATTTGCTTGTGCATAAAATGTGCTGTATAATTTCCCATAGGTGTTGCTGTTGATTCTGTCTTCATTCCTAAACATAGCAAATGACTCATTCTGAAAAGTAATTGCAGTGAAATGTCAGATCCTCCTGACAGTCACAATGGCCATTCATGTGGCATACAGCTCTGTAAGAGCTCCAACGAAGACAAAATTAGCAGGAATCTCAGTGGGAGTTCAGCTGTTTTGTGAATCCATAAGGAAATCAAATCTCACCTGGAAGGTGGGCGCGTGGTCCCATCTCAGGGAATGAAATAAGCCAACAATACCAGGGGAATATTCACCAAAATGGAGCTGACTGTATGTCAATAAGGAAACTGGGTTAAAGGGAAACTTTGCAGATTTTCAGCCTGCTTTGTTCCATTACAATATGTGTGATATATGCAATGAACAATGTTTACTTTCCCTACATGTTGTCAGCATACAGAGCTCGTTTGTCAGCAAAAGTCATCAGACTTTTGCCGGCTCTACGGCTGTTGTACAAACTACAGATTGTACTTGCAAATTTTTTAAATGCACGCCTCCACGGAGAGAGGGGTGGCTCCTCGCTGCTCCAAAGTCAAAATGGATGAAATTTTTCATAGAATGATGCTGTAATAGGACATACGGCGTATGGAGGAAGAGAATCTTGCAGAGAGAGTGTTATGTGTGTTAGGAGATAACATAGGCACAGGCTAATTATTGCTAACTAAAATGCTAGTTAACATTAGTAATTCAAGTTAAACAGCTAATGTGAGTCAAAACGGCCTGTGAGCTTCTCCTGTGTTGTTCGGTAATTTGTCTACTATGCGACAGCAAGTTGAGTGGTTATGACGCAATTGTTAGCCTATTTTTACAAAAACGTCTGCTACGGATCCATAACGTGAGATACAAGGTAATGGAGCCTTTTATACATTGTTGTGTTTCTTTAGAAATAAATAATGGACAAATAGAGTCATTAAATGCTTCAGATATACAGTTATTCACTGTCAAAATAATGCCAAAATAAATGAGAGTCAATGGAATGCTAACGGCAGGTGATAGCTTGTTAGCCTAAGATTCTCCCCATAGGAGGTACCCTTTCCGGATGCTCGCTTACCCACTTAGAAGAGGCTCCCACAGCCGAGAGTCAAACGCAGCCAACCAGTGAGTACAGCTGCGCAGAGCCTACTGCTGCTGCGGCTGACGTGCAACGACGGAAACAGACGTGGAGTCACTGTGCTGCAGCGAATTTTACAGAGGCTGAAAAGAAGCTGGAAAAAAAGTACCAGAAGCGCAATAACAACAGTGTTTCAGGGCTGCCAACTTTTCCAAAAACCTTGGAGTGAGATTTGGGGGGGGGCAACCCATATTTTGCCGCGTACAAAGCAATTTCTTTTGGTCTTTATCCTTTAGGGTTTAAATTGGGATTTGGTATATGTGGGTGGATGGGGGACTCCTTAGGGGGGTCTGGGGGTATGCCCCCCCAGGAAAAAAATTTGAAAAATAAACCATTAAATGGCACTTTCTGGAGAGTTTTTTTGCAAAAAAATGGAGAAATCAAGTCTTACATGATATGTGCAAAACTGTAGGGTTAGGAGCCTTTGTGTTGTTGTAGTATCAACAGGTTTTAGGGCATTCAGCATTTACATTATTAAATTCTTATGATATAAGAACTGACCCAAACAATGTGCCAAACATAATGAACCACATGAAGAGACAGTAGCATATGTCAGCAACAGCTGAGAAGATTTGGGTCTGTGGTCAACAGGTCCAGGGGTCCCTGGTGTAGGGACCAGGGACCCAAAGTTAAATTAATGATGAGGGATCAACAAGACCACTGAAATTCTAAAGAATGAGAACCACTGAGTTACATAATTCTAATCCTTTAACCTTTGTGCCAATGTTCAGTAATGTTTGGCTGTCATCCTCTGGCCCCACTTACTGTTTTTACTTTTTTGTGAAAATAAAGACTATTTTTCATTTTAAAAACATCATTAATTATTTCAGTTCATTTAGAGATGCACAGAGGTTAAGATGCACAATAGGGGCCCAACGTTGCAGTATCGTATATTTATATATAATATATATATAATATATACAATATATAATATATATAGTAGGCTATATATAGCTCAGGTGTGTTTCACCAATTTCTGCTCATATTTACAACTTTGTGCACAATCTCCTCCCATCTCTGTTGTCCGAGATTGGAGAGTTGTATATAGTATAATATATATGGTGTAATAGAGTCTGCTGTGCAGTCATTCCTCGCTGATATGGTAGATCTCATTCAGACCGTCTGACAGACGCAAGCCCATTTGGGTCTCTGGTCTCTGACAGAGTTTAGAGTTGTCCGTACGCTGCTCTTTATCGGAGGTCTCCGCATGGATGCAACGCGTCCTGCCCCCAGCAGAGCGGGTCCAATACATGAAACTGAAGTTGCTACACTACCAGCCGCGCTGCTCACCTCCATCTTTACAGAGAGAGTGGACACAAGCGCCGACGGGTCTGTATACTCACACATACCTAAAGCCGGGGAAATGCACCTGGGTGGCTCGTGAAAAAATGTTCTCATTTTGCGACAATTTAAAATTCCACAGACAGGGAGCACTCTTGAAGCCCCTCACAGTCTCTGAAAGCACAACTATATCGATCACAAGTGGCTCAACAGGTAAACATAGATAAACTCATCTTTCAGATTTGACCGACCGGGCTGACGCTTCAGCGTGAGAAATCGGGGTGGGGCGTGTGCCGTGTGAAACCATCAAATGCGTGTGTCTCACGGCCAATGCGTGAGAGTTGGCAGCCCTGGTGTTTTGTTACAAACACGGCAACGTTACAGTTGACGTGGCCTTGGAAGGCAATCAGCCCAGTGCATTCTGGTTGTTGTAGGTTTTAGTTCCTTTTGAGCAAAAGGGAATACGACAGCTCCTTTTCTGTTTTCTCTGTTTATGTAGCACCAATTTAAAAATAAACTGTGCTTTTCTACTGCATAGACAGTCCAGTTTTATGACATGACCATATTACCAGCAGTTTAATATTTCTTTGAGTAGAAGTCAGCCTAGTGGGGGTATTATTTTAAACATAATTTTGCTTTCTTCCTTACTCACCTGTATTGTGACAATTCGTGGCAGCGGCTGGCGAGTGTTGGCTCCACCTTCAATGGCAATACCCAGAGTGCTGGCACTCTTTGCAACCCTCACTAGTGTAGAGGTGGGCTCCAACAGCCCCGGCTGAAGTAAGGGGGAGAGAGGAGCACAAGTTATCGTATCAGAAAAACATTAGTTATGTATATTTATAAAGTTTAATATATTCGTAACATAACACAACCTCCATATGTCTGCTCCTCCTTTGGGACACTATTCATACATACATTTTTCTGCCTTTGTTTATCACAGGAAGAGCTTTGTTTTCTCTGAGCACACATTTTGATTTACACATTCATTAAGACCACAACTCTATTACTATGTACATATTCAATGGTGACATATTCATGAATGAGCAATCTGGTTTAACAGCTTTACGAGTCAGAGGACAAAAGAAATAACTACTTTTTTTACAAGGCATGTATGTAATTGTTTTCTACTATTTAGTCACTTCTCATAAAGCTTCACTAGCACTGGCTTCCATAACATATGGGGCATCTTTTTCCCTGAGGAGTTTCTTCTCTCTGTATGTTATTCTGAAACATGTTCCTGGGATTGTATGTCCATATTGTAAGATAAATATTAATGGTTGCCAAGTGGTTAAGACACATACCATTGAACAGTCCTAGTTGACTTCTGGCTGAGAAGACTGGGGACCTTATTGTTGCATGTCATACCCCCCTCCCTCTAATCCCCTGGGTTTTCTGGAAGGTAACAAATAAAGGCAAAATGGCCCCCTTTTTTGGCTCACTAGGGGACAGAAATATTCATAAACGGAGCCGAGTTGACGGACACAGACACACAGAGTAACAACCTATAGAGTTGCTATAGCCAACATGTTAGCAAACAGTTTGCCTATTTACACATCTTACAGACCCACACTAAACAATGTTCCCATACAGGTAAACTGCATCCTCAATTTAGTTTTGAGAGAAACATGATTTCTCCTGGATTATGATTGTTTCCACATTGTTTCTTGTACCAGCAACAGGCACTTGTTGAAACAGTCGCAGTTTTAATCATGTGGTAAAAAACAACGTTGACTTTTGGATTCACACAGGACACAGAGCAGTCTCCTGGGTGTCCTGTGTTTGTTTCCATCTATCCATGCCAACCTCCTCCGTACGGTGACTTTGATTAGAAACATCATACATAATACATCAAAAACAAATGTTATACGGAAGAAAATTTGTTTCCCTCGAAACATAATTGAGAATTCACTTTAGTTGTATGGGAATGTAATGTTTATGGTACAGGGTTGGCCAGAGACAGAAAAATATCAGCATTTTTTTAGAGATGTGTTGCTGATTATTTTTTTAGCATTTAATAACACATCCCTAAAATACTGTAGGCCTCATGAAGCCTCTTGTGCGCTTTAACTGTTGAATGCTAACAAAATGCCCTTTGTTAAAATAAGTTTTTGTAATTTTAATTTCCAGCACAATAGTAGACCACTGATCTTTGAATATGGACAGAAAATCTCAGAAACATTGTTTTTTAGCTTTTCAGAAAAGGTCAATAAATAAAACCCCTTTATGAAAGACACACTCAGCTCAAAAAGCCAGTGGAACAGAGGCGAGCTAGTAGAGGAGAGGGCTGAACTTTCTTTATATAACAACAAGTTAGTTTGCTCACCTTCACTTCAGCCTTCTCTATATTTCAACATATGTCGCTGGCAATATATTTTCTTCAGTGAATAGACCTCATTTACACACTTCTTACAACTGCCCAATATTCTGCCCTAGTTAACCAGCTGTGCTTTGACTGACATAAGGATAAGACAATAACAAGGCCTAAACAAGTATCTTCTTTAAGTTAATTCAGGTATGTTTTTTATGAGCAGACTGTTTTTCTTTGCGACACACTCATGAGCAAACAGAAGGTAAATGCTAGAATCCTTTGCAATAAAATGCAGCTTTGTGTGATACAAAGTTGATTCAGCCTTCACATTTTCTGCATAATTAATCTAATCTAAAAACAGGCAGGCTTAATCAAACAGCCCTCTCATCATAAAGAATTGGACTTCTCCTATCCTTACTCGTTATTTCTCCCATCAATCAATAAGAACCAGAGAGCGCTTTGAGAGTTTGTTAATGCTACACTGCAGTGAGCAATGGAAGAAATGATGGATCATGTGAATGAATGATGTGTATGAGAACTAAACAAATGAGGGAAACAAAGGAAACAGTCTGTGTGAGCAAACAAAGGAAGGAGAGAAGAGATCACGGTTAGGTTGGAGAACAGATTCGGGAGGATTAGCAATAAAGCACAACCATTTATCAACTCTTGTTTGTTTTTCAGCTGACACACACATTTGTACTTCTATACTTGTGAGGATTCAAAGTGACAAAATAATTGATACTCTACTCCATAGCAACGTTCCCTAAAACTAATAACCTTAAAACCAAGTGGCCTATTTAACAAAACCTCAACAAATGAATCAAATGTATTTCTTAGTTTTGTTAATACAATTTTAAAATTCACTATGAGAACACATTCAGACCTATATATACCCTCCACCTCGCCCCACCCTTGGCAACATCAGAGGGTATTCAACTTAAGCTATGTTAAAATGAAATGTCTTTAATTTCTAAAAATGCCCATACTTTCTTAAATTATCCTTACTTTCCAAAAATGTCATTCATTTCCAAAAAGGTCTTCAATTTCCAAAACTGCAGTCACTTTCAAATGTTCTCACTTAACAAAAAATGTCCTTACTTTCTGAAATGTCATCATTTAAAACATGTTCTCTTATTTGCAAAAGATGAAGCTTTATTTCCAAAATGGCCTAACTTTTCAAATGTGTCGTGGCTTTCCAGAAATGTCCTCACCTTCCACACTTCCAACGACATCACTTTCACACAAGTTGGTACACCCCCCCCACACACACACACACACACACACACACACACACCCACATAAATTAACTGAATCCATTTGCCATTCCTCAGAGGTAACAATTAATCCACTCATCCATGCATGTTTGGCTCACTGCTGTTCTGAATTACCCCCTCACCGGTTTGGAGGGGTTGTCCCCCCCGCCCCCTTGAGTGTCTCGGGGGTGCCGTGTGCGTGAGGAATGTGGGCTTCTGTCTTTGCTGATGTGTCCTGACTCAGCTATGTCCACCCCGCTGTCCTCACTGAGGGTTTGGCCGCTATCTGACAGCTGAGACAGAGCGCCACCTGAGGGTAAACAGGCAGACATGACACCATGATGGGAATCTCAACACATCACCCTCTGTTGAGCCATTAGAGCTTATTGTATGAAAACAATGCAACACTTATTTCTATTGGTTTTACTCTGTTGCTTCAAGAGCTTGTGTCAAAAAGTGTTGTATAAATAGATGGATCTATGTTGTCACATTAAATTAAACTGCACTGCAACGCCCCCCACCCACAAAATAACCAGCAACCAGATTTTGAGATTTGTTTTGAAAAAGATCAGATTTCAAGATGTAATACAAGATTAAAAGCTTATTAAGATTAGTGATGTTTTGCATGCAGTATAGATATCATGCGTAGTGTTATGGGTAATTGCTCACTTTAGCATATTAAGCTCAAGTAAACACATATTTGGAGAGATTATACACCCCTGTTTGTAAAGGATATTTATACACATCTCCATAACTGAAACTGCTTATTTGCTCATTTAATTACAGTAAAGCACAATAAGCCAGCCACTGAATCTGCCCAACTGCAACATCTCATCTGAATCGGTTTCACAATCACTACAAATAGGTGGTGAGGTGTGAAACACTGCATGGTGTGCTTCAAAGCTCCTATATACAAATACATAGTCAATGAACATATTTACAATAAAGGCAATAAGTAAGTAGTTGTTGTAGTTGTTTGGCTATCACACCAAACTGGTGATTGAGGAGAATCTGAAAAATGTAACACAGGTATAATGTGTACATTCTTTAATTCATATGTGAGATCTTTGACATCCTAATTCCCATGCACAAACTCCTACAGTAATTCAAGCAACCAAATCATGAAATTATAGGGCATAAACGTTTTCATTGTCCGCATATTAGCGGTGCTGTCCATCCGCAGAAAACTTTTGATTATTATCAATTGTGTACTTTATTTATAAAGTAAAAAGCCCAAATGTCATTGCCTTACATTGTTGTTAATATTGGAGTATCTTTGATTTATTTTACTGTACGTCAGACAAAAGAAGCAGTTCAAAGTCGTCAATCTGAGCTCTGGTATATTGTGAGTGAGATGTTTCCCTATTATTTTAATAACTTCTTAATTAATTTTTTTTTTTTACAGATTAATCAATAATTATTGAATACATTATTGGTTGCAGCCATACATATGCATGTTATTAAATTGAGGGCACACATAACAGAAACTCTGTTATGTGTTAAATTTTACTTCTGGAGCTCTACGTTCCTCACCTCGAGCTTGGGGCAGCGGGCGCACCTCGTTGAAGTCGGGCTCTGCGTTGGGCCTATGAACCTCCACCGTAACAAACCGCTGTTCAGAGCCAGGAGAGGAGGGGGAGGCTTTGGACATAGACACCAGTTTAAGAGGAAGAGAAGGGGGCGGATTAGGAGCAGGGAGTGGAGGTGGAGGTGGAGGTGAAAGGGACGGGGCAGCAGGTTTGGTGCCTCTGCTTGGGGACTGGACCCTGGGGAAAGGGCCGATGGTGTGCTGTGTGACCATGGACAAGTGAGCAGCTGCTATTTGTTCGTTCTTAGAAGGTACCGAGGGATCTCTCTTTCTGACAACCGCGTAGTCCCGAGACGGTTCCCTGGGACGTTCTCGTTTGTGGTGTAGCGAGGGCGAGGCGGGGACGTGTCCTGGCTCTTTGCTGTGGTTGTGGGAGGCCGGGGCTGTGAAGTACAAGCCTGAGTGGGAGGATTCGGACGAGGGGCATTTGTTGAGCTGATCTCGTCTAGTTGGGCGCCTGTGCACCCCCGGTGGGGGCGGAGGCTTGAAGGAGGGGGGAGATTCAGCTGTGGTGGACTGTACATCGTCCTGAAGTGAGAGGATATATTCATCATTGATTAGGGGTATAACAATTTATCATACCACAATGAAACGCAATACAAAATGTGACCATACTGTATGCATTATGGAGCTGAAATATTGTGTGCACTTAATCAGATCTCTGACTAAATCTGATTGAAAAATCATAAATGAAATGCCAGAGTGCACATTACCATTTTATCCAATAACACCGTCAACTGACGTTTCAACAACTGAAAAAAAATATTCACAAGCTTAATATGCTAAAGAAATGCTTTACCAATCTAAATAGTTTAATAAAGATTTCTGGCAAAAGAAATTATAGTTTATGAGAGTCGCTTCACACCTTTTCTCACTTACCTATAGATTTATTAACAGTAGTTTTGGTTTTATTTGTCCAGGTCTTGATATATATGTCTTCTAACTGACTTTGGCTGCCACCCCAATTCAATGGAGGCAAACGTAGTTTAATTTGTGGTGTTCCCAGAATTGAAAAATTACCTTTTAAATTTTCAATGCTTATGAGCACTACAAACAAAATGTCAATAGAAGTAAATGAGAAAATATGTTTTTGGTATTTTGAGCTAAACATCCAAAGAGGAATAAAGAAGTCCCAACCTTTGTATATCTACCAACTTTGAACCCTATGTATCTTATAGTAACACACCTAACTTGTAACATGCAGCATAAGTACAATCAAAAATAAGATTAAATCCAAGGGTTTGTATTCTTTCTTTATGATTTTACCTAATGTTCACTCACACAACTGTTTTAGACACCTGTTTAACCACTCCACCAGATTTAGAGACAATAACAGCCATTCATAGCATCCGAACCAGCTCCAACATGTCGCTGCTTGCCGTATGATTCCGTCCGGGATCCTGTGTTTCAATGGAAGAGTGCTCAAACACAAACTGAACAGTGGGATGGACACTGACACATGAGTGGCTCACCAGCGTATGGAAAGAGTGTACATGAGTGTAAAAAGAAAGTTTACAAAAGAAAAGTAAGGTATGATTTGAGTGGCAGGTAGCCTTGGATGACTGCAGACTAAAAGCTTTCTCCTTGACCTCCTCGTCTCCTGCTGTTTAGGATGAATAGATGAGACCTCTTGATGTGGAGTTGCGTTGGAAACTTCTTTTTCCCCACCTGAACCTTAAACTCTTTTTTCTTGCAGAGACAGAGAGGTAGAAGGACAATTGCACATCAGGTGGCCTAGTGTTGAGTTTGTACCATACACTTTCAACAAAGACAAGATGAAGAAAGGCTACCCAGACACTTACTCTCCCAAAGCTCAACTTGTTTTTCTTATACTTGTTCTCATTTGGTGCAAAAGCTTGTTTCACTCCACCTCAGTCAACAATACAAAGCCTGCTGTTCAGCAACATCTCAAGTGCCTCCATCACCCTTTTTTTTTCTTCTTTTTTTACTTTTTTCTTACCACCCCTCCAAACATCTTCCCCATGTCACATCCATCTTTATCAGGCCAAAGCAGGGGCTTTCCCTGCCTGCCTGCCAGGCTCACCAGAGAGATGTCGGTCAGCAGCGTGTTTAGACTCTCTGGAGGATCCTCCTTATTGCTCTCCACCACGCTGTCGTTCTGAGAGACGCAGGAAAGAAATGGAGGAAGAAGGGTTGTCAGGTGCAGAGGTGAAAGAGATAGAAGGAAGGGTGATGAAAGAGAGCAAAGACAGAAAAACAGAGAGGGGGGGGGAGAAGAGAGTGATTAAAGTGAGTGACAGAGAAAGCTGGTGATCAACGTTAAACACAGATGTGCCTTGGTCCCAAAACAAGTTGGTCTACTAGAGAAAAGGAAAGACGTCAATATCTGCTCACATTTGCTTGTCAATCTTAATGTTTATATGTAAGAAAAGCTAATAAGAAACAAACAAACATGGCTACCATGTCTTCTAGCAAAGCAAAACACACATGCTGGTAAATCGATAGAGAGCCGTCAGCTTTCAAAGCAGGATTGGGCAGCTGAATCCCACCGGCGTGGCGGAGAGTAGGAAATTTGCAGCAGATATGTGAGGGATTTTAGAGCAGAGGAGCTAAGTTCAGGGAAACATTGCCCTTCATTTAACTCTGCCACTAAACCAAAACAAAAGCCCCATTAATTCAGCTTAATTACCCCTCGTTGCTGCACAGGGAGCACTTACAGACAATTTATTTATCACAATCGACTTTCTACATGCCGAGACGTTACTCTCCACTGTAAGCAGTCAGAGCATGCTGTGTATGTGTGATTGTGTCTTCCACAGTGTGTGTGTGTGTGTCTCTGTGTAAGCCTGTGTGTCTCAGTCTACCCAGGAATCATATCAGGCAATCCTGCAGAACATGATTTACACCCAATGCCAACATTCAGTGCACATGCAGAAAGTAGTGTGATGTTTATATGTTATGGTGAAAAATGGCGGAATGGAGGTGGTGTGTAACATGTTTGACTGCTGGGATCAGAATGAGATCTGCTGGCGACAAAAATCTACCCTGCATAGTTTGTTATTGTGGAAAACAACTGATCCTGTGTCTGTGACTTGTCACAACGAAAAGACAAGGCTGTCGAAGTTTTTGGCCCTTCATAGTGTCTACCACATGCTCCGTGACACCTCGGATGCAACGGTTGTTGACATTCTTGATCCTGGAGGTTGGTGCCTGCCTGCCCCTGATATCCCTGTTGACAGACTGCAAGCTATAATTAGTTCTACGTGTCGTCTGACATGTCTCTCAGCAGGAATGAAAGGCAATGCCTGATGATCACTACACTGACTTAGTGACCATCATTAGACAAATGGGATATAATCCAGACTAAACACCAGCTCTGATTTATGTTATTTGAGAAATAGCAAATGACTCAAGAGGATCTTGACAGGATCACAGATGTTAAACTGCATCAACAGTGGAAGCAATTCCATTTCCTCCAGTCATCTTAGTGTATGTGTATATTTTTAAACTTGTGTTTCTTGATGTTGAATTTTGAATCACTTTGTGCTGCATTTTGAGCATGAAAGAATGTATTAATTCATTCATTTATTCATTTATACTGATCTGCCCACAGATACATTATTGTGGAAGGTATTTTGTGGCATCTGCCATTCTTGCAGTTTTGACTAGGCAAGGCCGTGGTCATACCTAAATTGGGACTGTGTTGGCATGGCTACAGGTATCCGTGAGAAGTTGAAATACTAATAGAGTAATATTGTAGATCCATGAGTGTAAAGGCTTATGAGATGCCAAAAGACCGTACAATAGGCTTGTTAATCAGTGGTTGGGCATCCACTGCCATTTTGCTTTATTCTTTAAATAAAAATAAAAACCATTTAGTTCAGTATCGTGTATCAGTGCCCATGTTAAAAAACAACAACAACAACTCTTATTTGTAATACTAAAGGTGCTTTCACATCGCCTACAGTCATTTCAATGAGGGAAAGGCAGAAGAGCGGAAGCAGCTTTGATCACAACGGTAAGAGTATGAAGGTAAGGTCTGGCTATACCAAACAGACAATCCAGGATAGGAGAAGAAACGTTCTGGGTTGTCTACATTTCTTAAACCAATCATATTTGTCTCGAGCGCTTAGTTCTGCATGCAACGAGGTTTCTCTGCAAAACAGTCTCGGAAGGAACTTGTTTTGGTGGAATTTGCAAAAGAAAACGCCATATAAAATATTACATGAAGTTAACTGCTCACACATTAAAGTAAGATGAGCTATTTAAAGTAGCTACTAGATATATGGACATTTGCTCCTACCAGTGTATTGCTGTTTTGTCCACAGCAATCCCTCCAGTCTGTCCTAAAACATCCCAGTTAGATTGTATATGCCATACACATATTCTTTGTAAATCTTTACAATCATTACCTGAAAGAAGAAAGCAGACCTGCCTTGTTGCAAGATCCAAATTTTCTTCAAAAGTTGCCATTGTCGGCGTGTAGCTTGCTAGCTAGAAGGTTAATGTTGTTTCCCAAAGTGAAGGGATTTTGAGGATGGCAACACACAAGGAAAAGAAGGTGAGGGACAAAGCCTGACATTCAGACAGGCTTTATCCTGAAATGTTCTTCCATTGATCCAGACTAGGAGTTTATAACAGGTGGGAAAATGTCCTCACCGTGGCATCCCCACTGCACAGTGGGTTGTTTTACTTCCATCATGACTATTGTGGCATACACACTAGTATTATGGCATGGTATTCTACCAGGAATGTATTGTTCTGATTGGGTCTGTTTGAACGCAGCCTGGAACACAGAAGCCTTTTGTTTTCATAACTCGTCTCAGACACAAAGTTAATGTTGCCTCTTTTTTTAGGCTTTCTAAAAGTAGTTAAGTTGCCTAAACTTAATCATGTCTCAATATATACTGATATTCGTAGAAATAATCTGATAAAACATTTCATTGAATTAAAAAAAAAAACATTAAATGTTATCTGAGGTTTTGCACAATCATCCAACAAAACGTGTTTATCCTGCAAGCTAAAACTGCGTTTGTGTGTCTAGCTCCTTAATGTGTGTATGTTTGTGTTGTGTGTGTGCACACATTCATTGGTATGCAGTTGACTGTTTACCTGGCTTTAAGTTTGGATCAGAAATCCAGTGTTGTTATCCTCCCAAACCCACCCAACACTCTCTAATCTGCTTTACACAGCAGTAGCAGCAGGCACCCATGGGTCCAAAACAGTACAAATAGACACCCGCACGCACGGGTGGGTGGAATTAGGACTAAGACTAAGACTAACACACACACACACACACACACACACACACGTCACTTCTCAGAGGGAAAGCAGAAAGGCAAAGAAAACCCATCAGTGGTGTTTGTTGAAAAAATCTGCACAGTCAATAGCTTATCTCTGCTGTCAGTTTAGTCAATGTATGTGTGTGCTTATCTGTGCAATCAATAGTCTACCTTATCCACAACCAAACACATGACTTGCTTACTCATTTACCATATACCAACACTTTAGGTTTAAAATTGTTAGCATGTGTAAACTAGAGTGAAATAAAGGTGTCCAGTAAACCGCTGATTAGATGAGAAACATACACAGAACAGAGGAGCAGGGCCAGTTGTCTCCCAAATTAAATAAACCCTGATCAAATGAAAATGTAATAAAGGCATAATTTGTTATGCTTCACTTCAGACTGTTTCACTAAAGGGCTAAAGCCGAGTTAATGTGCTTTGCTGTAGTGAAGAAACATTGGATTACACAACTAAAACAATGGTTTCCCCTAAGGATTGGCAAAAGTATGTAATGACAGAAGTGTATAATAGGCTGATAGGGTAAGTCTCACAAAAGCATATGTTTAATTAAGGTAATGTGTCTATCCCCCTTTTTTTTTTGCACATAAAAAAAGTGAAACACCAGTAAGATCTGTTATTTACAACACTTCTCAATATACTGGAAAATGATTTTTCTTTTTCTCTGTAACAGTGATCTCATCCAAACAAAATCCACCACAGACTTCATGTACAGTCACAACACACACACACACAAACAGCCCATTAGGACTGTGGAGAGACACATCCCCTTCTTTAAAAGCCCTACAGTTATTGGCCAAATCAAGGTAGAGAAAGGAAAAACAAGAAGAAAAACACTGCAAACTAACTCACTGCAAAACTGCAAACCAAGTTGAGAGTTGGAGTGTGTGTGTGTGTGTGTGTGTGTGTGTGTGTGTGTGTGTGTGAGCTTTACATCTCGTTTAGCGTGTGTCCTGTATATGTGGTTGGAATGCATTCATCACTTTCAGCAGAGACTCCTACCTCCATCATATCTATCAGCCAGAGCAGTCTTTCCTACAGAGGGAATGAGAGGGACCAGGTTTTTGGGGTGAGGTTGGGAGTGAGTGGGGTATGAGATGAAAAAAAAAAAACTATCAAATATCAGCTGAAGGACTTGTCGGATTCAACAGGAAGGCAATGAAATGTGTCTTTGTTCGTCCATAAAGTCCACAGCAGACTCTTTCTACAACAGAATCCATTATAACCCATGGAAATATAACACTACTCTCTACCGCTGCACGCACACTAGGGCTGCACAATTAATCGAATTTTAATCGCGATCACGATTTGGACCCACGATCAAATTTGCGTGATCGAGCGATTATTTTTTAAAGCGTCATTTCATTGAACGCTCCGGGTTTTGCGAAAGCCAATCTCCGTCCCTAAAGCCGTCTGCTCATGAGCCAGTCAGAGTAGTTCACTGCAACGTGCAGCAAGTTTCTAGATGTAGACAGTCACAGAGGACAGAGTAGCGTGAGGAAAACTCAACAGATAGCAGTCGGTAATACGTCAGTCTCAAGGTTTACCAGTTTACCAGTAAAGAACACTTTGTCCATTTGTTGTTTTTCAGACAACAGCCGTGACCAGTGCTAGTCGGTGCTAGTTAGCGTCTGTTAGCTGTTAGCTAGTAGCGTTGTTAGCTGTTAGCTCTTCTAGGACGACCGGTGTAATGTCCTCGCATCCGCTGCAATGTGTTTATATGGATACGGTTTAATTTTGCGTACATGCACCATTTGTCGTAAAGCCTGCCTGTGTTGGATCTTTCTACGCTCTCTCGTCCTATCCTCTCTCTTACTCTCCGCGCTCCGCCACACAGCGGCCGCCGGTCCACACTTTGATGTATGTCTACAGTTTTAATTTTCATTAACACAGCTGTATATGTTAAGTATGAGGGGCAAACGTATTTGTACCAGTGTTTCCGCGGGTAACTGTTATCGCGCCGCTACGGCGAAGAACACAGAAGATTTTGAATGCAGCTAACTTCAGTTGGTAGATAACAGCGTGGGAGACGGAGCTGCTGTACCGAAGCCTGGACCCGGACCAGAGATGTGACCCATGGCCAGAATATCATAGTTCATAAAAATCCAGCGCAGTGAAGATACAGACGTTTAATAAACACGACGTGTGTATCCGCCGTTCGACCCGTGCTGGACCTGTTCATAATGATCAGCCGTCTCTCGTGAGTAGGAGCCATCACACTCCCTCTCGCAGTTATAAATAGCCTATGACAATAAAATTTGTTTTGGTTAAAATCAACCAATAATCGTGGAATAATGCGATCAAATTTTGATCAAAATAATCGCGATATCATTTTGGCCATAATCGTGCAGCCCTAACGCGCACACAACACACCACAAACACAAACACACACACACCACACACACACACACACACACACACACACACACAGCTAAAGAAAGCTTCCATTTTCTCCCCACAGTATACATTTTATATTTCCATGTACCCAATAAATGTCAAATAAAAAAAGAAAAACTGCCTATCTAAACAAACTCAGGAGCATACTGTACATGAAATCAAGAAGAGCCAGATTGTTATCCGACTGGTAAACCCAGCCTACCCGTGCAGAGCTGAGGGTGGTGTTGGTCATGAAGCTGGCTGAAGACGACGTCAGGGTGTCTGGGTACGACACCATGGACAGGGAGTCTGGTTGGAGCGCCGTGGCTCCAGCTGTCCCCTGTCGCGCTTTTAGAGCCTGAATTTCGCGTCTCAGCACCAGCCCATCAAAGTGCTCCAGGTCCTGTGGGGTGACCAGACCTCGCACCTCTGACAGCAGAGAGAACTGAAGGGGGGAAGGTGCAAAGGGGGAAGACACAAAAGGGAAGGCAAAGGTATGATGTATCAGTCTTGGTGGGTGGGTTCTTACTAAGAGTAACCTTAAAACAGGACCGAAACAAGTGCACCTAGCACCAAATGCTTGCTCTTGAGGGAATTGTTGCATCCCAGTTAATTGTAGTTGTAGACCTACTCCATCTGTAAGGTGTCATGAGATAACTTCTGCTACAATTTGATAATATGAATAACATTTAACTGAATTAAACCACTGGTTGTTGTATACTGTGAACCTTTCTGGTGGCAACAGAGCAATCATGGAAATGAAACGTCAATATAGACTCAGATTGAATGGGCAGTTGCTGGGATAGTTGAGCATTTGTGAGGAGTGGAGTAAAATAACAGCATTCCCTTGAAGAAAATAAGTGGAAACAAATTCAGGAACAGTCCAACAGCTCGACTGTACTGTTCTCTTTATATTTGCTTCCAAGCGTGAACATAAATAAACAGCCAGCCAAACTCCTTTTCAAAAGAGCCAGGAAGTGAGCGTGCTTGCTCCTTTATTGATTTCTTAACAACAGGTAAGTTAGGATGACACAGTTGAATCGGTGTAAAAAGCCATTGGTTTCTGAAGGATACACACGGAGGATTGCTCTGGATTCAACTTCAGGCACTAAGCGAATGCAGCCATGCCGCTCCAATTGTTGACAGGTCTCTGAATTCTACTTCTTCTACTTTCCTGTTTCCTCTCTAGGTTTTAATTTCAGAATAAAAGCTCAACAGTACCTTGTATACTTAACAATAAAAACATATTTAAACAGTTAACTTAGCAGGGCATGAAATTACCACCCGCCCACCTGCCAAATGCGGGTGAATTTTGCAATTGGCGGGTAACACTGTAGGTCTACCTGCCACGTTGACTGGTAGCCAATGAGAATTGAGTGATTCAGACACGTAACTATTGGTAAGCAGGGTATACAGTTGCTTACTGGGACCAATCAGGGGCCCGCATCACTGGAAGTCATTGATATGGAGCTGACGCCCCCTATCGCATTTTCATTCCTCGCGACAATCCCAGCAGTCCCACGTGCAGCCACTGACCAATCGGGAGTGAGAACAAATAGAGAAGAAATTAATTTCCTTGTTTCTGATATGAAGACGAGACGTGTGAGACTCGAACAGCTCACCAACATGATGTACAGCGAAAGACGTCCTGCCATTCTGTAAACATTTTAACATCAATGTACTCTGTAATGTTTTTTTCCCTATAAAGTCGCTGAAAGTTGCTGCTGTTTCAGTCCTGTCGGCTCGCTGCAGCGGGCGGGGCTGCTGCTTCGTTTCCCCCTTGACTGACAAGCGCGCACGCAAACAAACACACAAAATCACACACAGTGGATACAGGAAAAAAAGCAGATGACAGGATGTACAGGATGACCTAATTTGAGGACAACTACATTATTGAAGGTGCAATGATAAGTTAAAGTCCAATAAGTAAGTCCAGCCCGTGATGACGACACAATGTCCACAAGTAGGCTCATAGAGACACAGCAATTCCTGTTTTTCACCTTTAGGAGGCAAAAAAGGGGCTGGCAAAAAGTGACAGTGGGTGGATTTTTAAATCCACCTGGTCAAAAAAGTTAACTTCAGGCCCTGCAACTAAGTGTCTCTTTTTACAACAAACATCTTTGGGCATAACACTCCACGTCTGGCATTACATTCTTGGAACTTCATCATAGTAACTTGAACTGTTGCTTGGCAAAATCAAGACAACTTCCAAAATGGGCCTTAAAAATGTCTTCACTTTGCCTTGTGATGTTGTTCTGACCTCTAACTTGCGGACATTCCCATCAATGCTTGGAATTCCAGTAGTGACAAGACCCAATGGCCAGTCGTTGCGAGGTGACTGACTCTGTTTGAGAAGCACAATGTCTCCAACTTGCCACTTCCGTCTTGGTTGGAGAGTATGTAGTTATTCAGTTCTCCATCAAGATCAGAACTTATTTGTCTGTGCATGTGCTTGTCTCAAATGACACTTGAAAAGATCCTTTTCACTCAAACTACGGCTGGAGCAGACACACCTGGTTTTTGGGTTACAAGCATTGCAGGAGTCAATAGCGTTGGCAAAACAGGATCAGAGGACACAAAGACTAAAGGATTCACATTGACTATATCAGACACTTCTGTTACGTCAATCATGGGTTCCCGTGCGCCTCCCATATGAGATGCATGAGTGGGGTTGAACTTCCATGTACAACCTTTGTTACTACTTCCTGATTCCCAGAAAATTAACAACTTTCTGGAGAACAGCCAACTCCCCACATTAGACAAAGTAGCGACTAAAGCGATGGATGCTGCCATAACTGCTCAATTTCCAAAACTCCCGGCCATGATGGGTTCACCATTGAACTTTATAAGAGATACTCATCTAATCTTACCCCTTTGCTACTGCACATGTTCACTCATTCCAAGGAAACCACAGGGCTACCTCCCTCACTGTACAGTGCTAACATGGCGCTAATCCTTAAAAAGGATAGGGATCCTTTAGAAATGTCATCCTATCGTCCAATCTCTCTCCTCCAGATGGAAACAAAAATACTCAGCAAAGAGTTGTCAACAGACACAGTAAATACATAGCCAGTTTTAAACACCCCAACCAGATTGGCTTTGTCCTGGGAGACATACAGTATATTTCTACCTACGTCGTCTTTTTAACATTATATACCAGAAATTTAAGGAGGAGTCTGTGGTAATTGACTTAGTTGCCGAAAAGGCTTTTGACCATATTGAATGGAGGTACATGCTGACTTCCCTGAAATATTTTGGCTTTGGTCCAGACTTCATCAATTGGTTGTAAATTATCTATGCACACCCTCAAGCCTTACTTGCCTTACTTACTTACTAAAAATGGTGTTCCAACCATTCTGTCTCCATAGGGGTGTCCGCCAGGGATGTTTGTGTTCTTATCTATTCAACCTAGCCATTGAAGCTCAAGTAAGTCAAAATAGTCTGAACCAGGATATAGCCCCAACTAAACTACATGATATAGAGAATAGGATATCCCTTTTTGCAGATGAAATCACACTATTTCTGTCACACCCCAAAACATCAATCCCACAATTATTACAGCTTATTGACACATTTGGCAGTTTTTCTGGCTATAAGATCAATTGTGGAAAGAGCAAGCTAATGTCCATATCCGTCTTGGTGGACACTAGCTACCTATGCACCGCTCCATTTAAAATAACAAGAGACCAATTCAAAACTTTGGGTATCATTGCGACACGGGAGCATGGAAAACTTAACAGTAACTGGGAATCCAAAATAAACAATTGAAACAGAACTTCTAATTTTGGAACACACTGCCCATTTCTATGGTTGGTGGCATCAACGCCATAAAAATGATTGTCCTTCCTAGATTCTTATACATTTTCCAGAATAACCCCATCTTTATTCCCCTCTATTACTTCAAACATTTGGACTCTATTGTATCCTCCTTTATATGGAACAATATGTTAGCCAGAATATCCAAAAAGCACCTGTCTTAGTGTAGAGCAGAAGAAGGTTTTGGTTTACTAAACATTAAGCTATATTACTGAACACATATTTTGAACACAATACTTCCACTGCCGTAATGGTTTGCAGACAGCCCACTTAAATCAAGTAGATGTACCCACCCTCTTGACTCCAGTTAAAAATATCTTCATTTGGTGCCACCTCCCTCGCAGCACTCCTTAATAACCCAGCAAAAATAAAGATGCCATTTTATATAAAAAATCCAATTATTCTCCACTCCTTAAAAATTTGGAAACAAATCACAGGTCTCACATCTACATCTGTTTCAGGATCCACCAGCTTGAATGAATCGTCTGCTTCAGATTAAGGGGGTTTGTGAAGGAACTCTGGACCTGAAAACCACATTGTGTCTGTGGGCCTAGATGCAGAGACAGATGGTTGCCAAATCAGCTGGGTTTGATCTGTAGGCACATGGTGCCACTGTTAAGGAGAAGTTGTCCGGCGTATACGATGAACACAATTAGTCACGTATACAAAGAATCCCTTGTTGTCATTGTGTATATAGACCCTTTGCAAACACGTGACCACAACCACGTGATGATGCCATGAAGGACTGCAGAATCCCCGGAAGCACAAGCTAAACAGTGTAGTAGACGAGTGGAAAGTTTCATTAGTTACAATCAGTTTAAAATAAATAACACTAAATAAACTGTAATAATAAGACTATCTTCTTCTTTATGGCTTCTTCTATTGAACAACAAGTTGTTGTGCTGTTATTGGTGAAGGTAGGGCATATGGTAGGTGCTCACAAAGAGCAGAATTAGGAGAAGTTGGAGTTAACAGGATTGGATACCGACCATTACCTTCTTCCTCCCTCCGTTTTCAGTCTGCCCGAATTCAGTCCACACAATCTGTATGCTACCACTATGTGGTAAACAGGGTATCCCCATACACTGGTGCTGATCTCAAACCTCAAACTCTCAAAGTCAGTTCTTTGTACTTGCAGTCATTCATTATCTATCATATATTAATCCATGCAGTAAATCATGGAGTGTATATGATCAGTAGTAACCACACATAATTGTAACATCTAGCCATCTTCTTATCTGTGATTATATTTGCTGTGTAGCTTATGTTAAGATTTAACTGGTGGATATTACGACGCGATGGGCAGCAGCTAGCGAGCAGTCCAAAGCTAGCTGCAGTTAGCTGGCCGGCTAGCTGGGGTAGGAGCTTGGCAATCCTGCTTTTTTTTTTTTTTTTACCTTTTTGAAGCTAGTTACTGTGCTATGTCGTCTTTAATTTAACCAATATTTTTGAATGTGTGTTAAGTTAAATGATCAAGTGAACGGCCTTCTTTTTGATATGTAGCTAGCTAGCTTGGTCAGTGCATAACCAATGATAGTTAGCTACGTGGGTGGGTCAGCTGGTTAGCATGGCAGCTAGCTGGTGAAGATACTTTTATTATTATGCATCAGGCATTTAAAACAGAAAGGCAATACATAGGCTACACATGCTCAAGGCAAAGGATAGTGGGCTTTGGTTGAGGAGCTAGCTTGGCTTTTCCAAGCACAAAGCTAACTCTACACTGTCGATCTGTTAAGATAACCCTCAGGTAAGCTACCGCTCCTATGGCCCAGTTTGAGGCGGCAGAGAACAGGTACAACTCGGTGTATGTGGCACTGGAAAGGTACTGTTGTACGTGAGCTGTGAACATGAAGGTTAATCAAATCCTTTAGTGATTTACCATGTTTGCCACTTTTTGAACTTGTCTGCAGAGAGTTCTGTGTCCCCTTCTGGAAGATTGACAGAAAGTTCTCTCAGCAGTGCTCACCCCTGAATGGTCACTGGTGTAACTAAGTTTCAGAGTCAATGTCACAGCACAACCTGAGACTTATTTGCACAGGCAGAGCTTCATCACCAAGGCTCAGATCTTTAAGCCTTGGAGCCAGATGTCCAGGTTTGAAAGCTTGCATCACTTTGACACTATGAGGCAATTTTTGTGCAGTTTGAGATTTGATTCTGCCAGTGAGGCTTGAGTGCACTTGAGCAGATCAGTGACCTTGGCTTCAGTCAGGAGGGAGATGAGACCGTCATCCATGTAAAAGTGCCGGTCAACAAAATGGCGTCAGTCAGATCCATACTTCTGTTCATCTTTTTGGGCTGCTCTTCAAAGGCCATCTATAGCCACCACAGATGAAGGGTTGTTCCTGAACACATGCACTCACATTTAGTACTCTATCTATATGTCTAAATGTCTGGTCGTTATCTTTGTACCAGAGGAATCATAAATAGTTTCCGTGGTCCTCTCTTACAAAAAACCCATAGAATATTTTTTGGATGTCCACTGTTATCGCCACAAGTTCTCTTCTGAACTCCAAGCAGTGAACTATTCAAATCATGGCCAGAGAGCAAGATGCAGTTACTGTCATTGGTCTGAAAGACAGATACCATAGGCTTAGGCTTGTCGCGATAGTCAATAAATCAAATAATTGTTTTGATGCTTTTTTTTTTAAATTGCTTGTTTGATGTCCTCGTTTCTTTCTCCCTACCAAAGAGACTGGATGACCACTCTCGGCTCCTTAGCGTCACAAGGAGTGAGCCCTCTAGTCACTTGTCAGCCGCATGATCTCTGTGTGGGGAGGCGGGACTCATATCGTAGCCTACCACAGAGTGCAGCAAAAGAGCCACGTGAGAAAACAGTAGTTGAGAGTTGGAAGAATAACAAAAAAAAGAAGAAGATGAAATTGGTTTCAAAGCCAAATGTGACAGCTGCAGTGTGGGAGCACTTTGGATTCAAACCGAATGACCATGGTGACGCACTTAACCTGAGCGAGTCAGTATGTTACATTTCTTGTAAAACGGTAGCAACTAAACACGGCAACATAACAAACATGTATCTAAAACACAAAATCCGGTGCAGGAAAGAGCAACTTCTGGTGATGGGATCTCTTCTCTGTTGCTTGTGATCTTGTTACATTTGATGAGTGGGGGTAAGTCCAAACACACTTGACCATTCAGTGCTTCCATCTGGAAACCCATAGCCTTCCTTCCAGTCATTTCAGTGCTACCAGCACAGGTCCTCATGAGGAAAGGTGAAAGGGTACGTTGGATCCAAAAAAGCAGGAAAAACTCAGATTTGACCAGTGAGCAATTGCTCTGATTGTCAATCATTGTGTACATCTTGACTGACCGTTCTTTGTCCTTGTGGCTAAACATTCACAAAGCATATTTTTGCACAAGATGGGAGACCTTCTCTGCAGACCTCAGTGCATCTTTAAGTTACCTCTGGAGGAGAGATCTTTTCCTGATCTATGAATAGATTGATTGAGGGAGACATTGCTGGTAAGATGGCTGCTTCTGGATGCATGACTGCAGTGACGATCACTTTCACACTTGTTGCACTTAAGCTCTACTGGATAATTCCTAGCCATGTAAGTAACAGAGCATCACCTCAAAACAATGTTTGTATTCTTTCAGCAAGTTCTTGCGTTCTGTCAATGGCTTCATCCTGAAGCCTCTACATTTCTCCAAAGGATGAGGTTTGTTATAAAGTGGACAACAGTTGGCTGGATCACTGCTATTTCTCTTGTGACAGACAGATTTAGCAGTTTTAACACCATCGTGCCTTGCTGTGGGCTTTTCATTGCGGTGATGAGTGAGGTTGCTGTGTGTCAAGGCAAAACTAGGAAGGTTTCTTGCCTTTGCCTGACAGCAGTCAAAATCAACAAAATAAGAGAATGGGGGAAAACGAACTTGGTAGTGCGCTTTATAGTTCACACCAAAAGTGAGTCACTGTTCTTGTAGGTTTGGTGGCAACTTCTCAACAATGGGGTTAATGTCCCGTGGTGTATCAAGCTAAGTACCCATCCTCCTTAACTGCAAGTAATTCCATGAGTAGATAACCAAGTTATCTTAGTTTGACGTTTTCTTTGATATTTTGGATAAGGCCACTGTCCAGCCACTTAAAGAGAGCGCATTTATAACTTCAGGATTGGCATAGCACTCTTGGAGTCTTCGCCAAGATAACTGAAGTGCAGCATGAGGGGCAGTGACATGAACAGCTCTAATTTGTAATAATATGTTTGGATGATTCTTTCCCTAACCATTTTACCAAGAAATCTAACTCTTCAATGAATGTCAGCTCTATGCCCTCGATGGCATTTGAGGAGGGCTGCCACGTTCTGTGGCTTTTGGGCTGATCATCAAATTTACAAAGCCCTGTGGTCACCAATTCTCTTTGTGTCAGATACTTAGCAAAGTCTATCATGTGGGCAGTTATTGCGGAATCCTGAATGTTATTCCAAGAAAAACAATCTGGGCCGCTTTGAATGGAATGGTGCCCTGCTACTGATTGGCCTTGGGTGAGGCTGTGAGTTAGGGTGCAGAGGCAGGTGTGCCTACTGCTTTGACACAGGTAAATGCTCACCCTGTTGTATATTGTCCAGTGTGTTTCTGACATTGTGGGCAAGACGTCTTGATGGAAGGCTAGGCTTGAGTCTTACTGCTTTGTCTTTGTAACAGAGAAAGTGGATGGTTTGGCTAAGGGTGTTAGGATAGGTGTAGAACTGACCTAAGCCTGATTTTCCAGGTATGCCTCTGTTTGCTGTCTGATTGTCTGTAGTGAGACGCTGCTCCTGACGCTGGACGCACCCTCAATCACTGCCAAACTCCTTTTCAAAAGAGCCAGGAAGTGAGCGTGCTTGCTCCTTTATTGACCATGCAGAGGACTGCTCTGGATTCAACTTCAGGCACTAAGCAAATGCAGCCATGCCGCTCCCATTGATGACAGGTCTCTTAATTCTACTTCCTGTTTCGTCTCTAGGTTTTCATTTCAGAATGAAAGCTCAACAGTACTTTGTATACTTAACAAAAGCATATTTAAATAGTCAACTTAGTGTCTCTTTTTACCACAAACATCTGTGTTTTTAAAGAAGGGAAACGAGAAGCGTTAGCTGGTTAAACATAACCAGCTAACGCTCAGTATTCAACTTTTTGGTGCAAACAACACTTGCTTGTTGGAGTAGCAGTGATGGTCCGTTTTTGGGCTTTTCACACAAATCTGGCACTCATTAACTGTATAAGGTGATTTAAAGAATGACTTTGGTTTAAATCATTAAACTGAGTTTTGTACGATGCTGGTGGGATTAAACAAAACATTAACCATAAATAAACCTTACTCTTATTTTAGATTTTGTACTTTTGTATAATAGAAAAAGCAACCCATCCAGTAAGGAGTTTGTATTGTAGCTCTGAATACAGTATAAGGCAGCTGGAGAAGCTTTCTGTGGGTGTGTGATACAGCAGTGTACTTAAGAAACCCAAAATAAAAGCCTTTGATTTATTGTGTTGTTTCCAAGGTGAACTACTGCAGACTGTAAGAAAATCAAAAAAGACTTTTAAGAGCCAGGGATGAAGTAAAAAAATAAAACAGTAAAAAAATAAATCTCACAAGGCCTCGGAAGCTTCAATTCAAACATTGCTGCAATCCCACACAGAGAGAGACCATCCAAGGGTCTGCACACAAAAAAATGATTCTTTTAACTTTTCCTTTCTCAAACAAGCCTCCTGGTCATTTACCTTTGCGTGCGTGTTGAGCAGCTCGAACAGCGCCACCACAAGCTGCTCCACACCGATGTGTCCGTCCCGGTACTCCTCCACGTAGTAGACCATGGTCTGCCGCTCTGCCTCCGTCAGCAAGTGGCGCGCCTGCTCCTCCAGCATGGCCCGCGACTGGTTCACCAGGCTGGACAGGGTCACCTGTGACCCCGCCACGCCTTTATAAAACCCAGGCTGGTGTAGATGGAGGAGAGGGGAAGAAAAAGACAAGAGATGGAGAAGACTTGATTTTTTTAAATGCTTTTTAAATGTACTTATTGTATGGATTTCATTTTATATTTTACATGTGATAAAGTGGAAGAAAAAAGGATGATGAGAAAATCAAAGAGGTGAAAAACAGGTCATAAATAGGAATGGCATCAGCTGTAATGTAAGATGTAGAGAAACAGAGGATGACAGTGATGAGGAAGGGATGGAAAAGAGGAGGGTGAGGGTGGAATGGACAAGTGAAAAATGAGAAAAGAATCAAGAGAACAATACAGAAAAAAAGGAAGAGTGAGTATGATGAGGGATTTTTGAGTAGGAGGGTGAAGGAGATGTGATGGGAAGGTTGTAAGGAAGAATGGGAAAGAGGGAAGAAAATGTGATAGGAATGGGGGAGGGGATTGGACGGGCAGGGAAGCAAAATTGAAGAAGGTGAGAGTTTAATGGACAGGATGGAGGATGAGGAGGATGAGGACAGGAAGATGTGGTGGTCAATGAAACCACAGTACATAACGATAAAAGATTGTGGTTTTGGTTAAAATCAGACACTTCAATTCCAGTTGCACACAAAAAGCAGATTGTGACGTAGCTCCGTTTGTTTTGTAAAGTAAAATAAACTAACAGTCATTTTTTTTTTTTTTATAAACAGGACACAAACCCTGCTCTCCTAAGTGAGGTCCTGTATTTGACCCATCCGCCACCCCAGCCTGCCTCCTTATATCACGTCACCTTACTATCTGCTCTGCTCCAGTCGCAATTACTACGGCCAATAGTGGGCTCTACCACTATAAACGTAAAGTAATTGGTGCTTGAACAAACCATTTCTGTGGCTGTTTGTCGGTGGGAGGACAGTCTCGGAGGGTCAAAGAGAACACAAAGACAGGATACCGATCAGGGGGGACAGAACAGGAACAAGAATATTAAAAACAACCACATACACGGAACTAACCATCAGTCTTTTTGTCCCAAATGTATAAATTATCATCCTTCCTTCCTCCTGCTGTCCTACCATCACCCATTATCATTAATGCTTTGTGGCAATAACACCACAGCTTGCAGCAAGTATCGTTCACACATGTGGGTGACAGGCTTTTCTTCTTTTCCAGCTTCACATCCATCTCCGATGTGCCAGCTGGATTCTCTGCCAATCAGAAAGATGACACTCGCTTCAGAAACTGATGAGCTGCCAATGTCACTTCTCTGCTCCATATCTGTTCCTTTTTTCCTCTCTGCCTGATCCTTTTCTCTCCTAAGTTATCTGCTGGCTAGCATGCAGCTTTTCTTTAATAAACTCCTTAATCAAAGACACCACTTCAAAGTCACAGCTTTGGGGTCTTTGTCTGCCTGAGTTTGTACGAGATGGAAACAAGAGGAAGACAGACCCGGCGCTGTCTTCCCTTCCTCCTTCACTCTCTGCCTTCACCTCGTCCTCAACTCTTGCCGGCACTCCTCCGTCGATACGATCAGCATTTTTCCCAGTGTCCCGGTACGAGCAGAGCCAACAACTGTTTAATGCCCAAGGTGAACTCTGGTGCTACCCTGAATCTTAATCACCTCAATGCTTAGCACCAACATTTCTCTAAAGCATTCGTGTTGCGGTTACTTAACTGAAGGGCGCCGCAGAACAAACCAACCGGACCACATGAGGCAAGCGAGCAGTTAGTCTGTCTCTCACTGTCGCATCAGAGGGCAGATCGGCACTTGAGGAAACTAATGAAATCCTTTGTCACGCAACTGGAGTGGAACACCTGCAGTCTCCTGCTAGAGGTCTGCTCGAGAAGGCGGTGCACGAGGACGGAGAGAGGACGCTTTTCCTATAAAAACCACAATTGTTACAGTTTATGGACATCCGGTAATGCTGGTTGGTTTGTTGGACCTGAGCCATCTCTGAGGTCATTCTTTGGATGGGTTTCTAAATGCCAGATAAGCAAATTGGTCCTTTTTATCGCAGTGACCAACAACAACAAACTTGTAACAACACTAACAATATCCAATTGATAAAGCGCAAATCAGATAAAGCTGGTGCAAGGCTTATATCTGCTATGCTTGTTAGAAAAGAATAGCCTTTATTGTCATTGTACATGTACAATGAAATTGGATGCAGTCCTTTCAGTGCAGAACATCAGCAAAAGTGCCGAACAGGTGAATAAATTAAAATAAAAGAGCCTCTAAAAGTCACTATAAAAAACACATAAGAGACTTAACATCTTTTTAAAAAAAGAAAAAGAAAGTAAAGACACAAAATAGACAAGATATACCACACATACAATACATTCACTGCACAATTCATCCTTCATACCCAAGTTGCGTTAAGTGCAGTTATGGCTTTATAAATCTGAAATGGCTCTAATGGCTTTGATAAAAAAAGATGTTTGTTTGTGTTTTAATTGTCTTGAAGCATCTGCCACAGGGTAGTAGTTCAAACAGAGAGTATCTGGGGTGAGATGGATCTTTTAGTATGCTCTAAGAGAGGGGAGAGGGAAGCCAATGATCGTCTGGGCAGTGGTGATCTCTGGAGTGATTTCCTCTCTGCTGCTGTGCAGCTGGCAGACCACACACAGACACAAGAAGTCAGTATGCTTTCTGTGGAAGAGTGGTAGAAATACACTAGCAGCTTTTAGGTAGGTTTGGTCTCTGCTGTGCCTTTTAGCCAATGCTGTGGCTCCAGGTTAGGTCATCCTTTATGTGCAGGGCCGGAATAAAAGAAGCCCAAGAACCTCTCCACACATTCCTTGTTGATGATAAAGGGCTGAATGTCCCTTTCGTTATGATCAGCCCTTGGGTTTAATGGACCAGGTTTGTTGTTATGTAAAAATACAAAGAGTAAAACAAAGTTGAGATAACCTTTTTTTAAAAAGCATTGTTCAATAGATATGAGAATATTGTCCTGTATTTTGTAGAATCACACCTCCATTAATCTCAACACTAAATTCAGGGACACACTGCACTCTGCTGCTGTTGGAGTCATCCTGTACAGCACACTACACTTCCACTGCACCTTACTAATCTGTAAACAGGGCTCAGAATTCCTGATATCTGATGACTTCTATGCAAAGGTTTCCTGAAAAACTACATCAGTTTTACTCAACTGGGTCAGAAGTTGACGGGGGGTGCTGGAAGCAAAATTTCGTGAAGGGAGCTGTTGAGGTGCCCTTGCGGGGAGATGGTTTGAAAGCTAGTTTAAACCAAAGATACACAATAACAATACATGTTTACACTTTAAACTAGTTGCAAAAAACAGTGGTCTGTAACATTAAAACCTGCCAGTTTACGGCACTGCAACTGGACAAGACTCTGCTCTTCTTTGCTTCTGTCAGCTTCGTTTGACGTAGCTCCGTGCTGCCTTCATGGAAACGGGACATCAGAGCATCATTTTAAATGAGCTTCGTACTTCAGCGTGAAGCTGCGTTCAGATTTTTTTTTTTTTTAGAGCAAACGCAGCAGGGTGGTGTGATGTCCTGTTGTGTTCTTTAACCCCCCAATTTAGCACAAGTAGACCTCCAGGCAGCTTCGATTCAAGGAGAAAGAAAAGAGACGAGCGAGAGGTATTGGCTCTGCTTTGTTGTCTGGCAAACATTAGCTGTTTCACAAACTCTCGGGCAGTTCAGGGCTTGTGTTGGTGTTTTAAAACTTTCTTGTGGAAGCGATAGAGGCAGTGATGTAACCGTTTACTGTACAGATTCTCACACCTCCTCAAAACGCAACGCGATGTGGGGTTGCATCACCAAACATTTTTTGCAGCTATTTACTCGCAAGACAGGCGATAGCTAACATATACTCTTTTTAGCATCAAAACAGGGCTCAAACTAACTTCCAAAGGTTGTAAACTTATTTAGATTCTGAAGTAAATCCTTCTGCTTTAGTGCCAGCTTGTTTTCCTTTGGAACAAATTGATTATACTATGGATTAAGATTTGAATGAAAAATAGATTTGAATGTTCAATTGCTAGCTGTTTCTGATTGGCTACAGTTAGTGTTTGTAATATCTAATTAAAGTTTTAATGTTGCATATCTAGTCGCTCTGATAAGCTGTTGTTACCCAATTTAAATTGAATGTCAAATGGTTGCATTTGTTTTAAACACCTATAAATACAATTTCATGTTTTTTTTATGCCTGGGAAACTAATAAATCTCGTTTGTCATTCAATGATATGATTTTTTGATTATTTTTGACAATAGCAACAACAATAATAGGCCTAATATCAGGGCATAATAATTAATATTCAGGGAAATTAGCCTACATCTTATTTGAGAGGGGGCGGTTAGGGACCTGGCTATTGGATAGGGGGGCGCTGGCCCAAAAAAGGTTGAGAACCACTGGTCAATAGATTTGTCAACTGGTTGTCAGAAACCTCTTTGTACTAACAACCAAAACCCAAAGACGATGACTAACACTGCTGGATTCAAACAGGTTCAAAAAATCTTTTAGAAATGAAGCGGTAGACTGACTGCTGGGTTAAAAAGAGCCGCTCTGTGGTTTTAAAAATAGTCTGCAGCACTTCAGAAAAACAAACTGTAAAAACAGAAAATAATTTGAGTAACCTATGACGCAGATGTTTGAATTCAGTTGCCATCCATGAAAGACCTCTACACCACAAGACTACATAAGAAGGCCAACAGGATAATCACAGACCCCAGTCAACCCAGCATCAAACTGTTTTGCCTGCTGCCTTCTGGCATAAGATAGGGTGACTGTAGACAATACGGTGGCAATACGGCAGACAATACTGTAGAAGATACGGTGTACAATA
>NC_045748.1:1330444-1339516 GCF_008692095.1 Etheostoma spectabile | reverse complement strand
ACAGAGTACGGTAGACAATACAGAGTACGGTAGACAATACAGAGTACTGTAGACGATACAGAGTACGGCAGACGATACAGAGTATGGTAGACAATACAGAGTACAGTAGACGATATGGAAGACAATACTGTAGACGATACAGAGTACTGTAGACAATACAGAGTACTGTAGACGATACAGAGTACTGTAGACATTACAGAGTATGGTAGACAATACGGAGTATGGTGGGACGTTACAGAGTACGATAGACGATACGGAGTATGGTATACGGCACGGTAGACAATGCGGAGTACAGTACGGTAGACGATACGAACGGTGTGGTAGACAATACGGCGTACGGTATGGTAGACATTACGGAGTACGGTAGACAATATGAACGGTAGACAATACGGAGTATGGTAAACGACACAGTGGACAATACGGTGGACAATACTGTGGACGATACGGCAGAAGGTACGGTTGATGATATGTTGGACGACACGGTGGACGATACGGTAGATGGTACAGCAGCATCCGGTCCCGCACCACCAGGCTCAGGGACATTGGGTTGTTACTTGTATGACCTCTCTTTTCTTCCTTATACACGTTAACATTGGTATGATTTTCATTACAACAACTGCTTCCCTGTACTGTAATTGTTGTGCATGTGATAAATAAAGACGTTTTGAATGAATGTATATAAATAGTATAGTATAAATAGGCAGTATAAAACAGCAAAGGCAGTCACTGTGAGGCTAAGCTATAGATCATGGGACTAGTGTTATTTTTACTGCTTTAGTGATTCCAACGGTTTACTTTTGCCATGTGTATATTTAGAATTTGCACCAAACATGGATAACAATTACTGGCATCCTGTTTATATTTCTGGAATTGTGTACATTTGGTTTGAACGGCTTTCTCATAACATTTGATGTTTATAATTGTGTTATTTGTCATGTTATTTGCACCCTATGCATTTGCACTCTTTCCCACTTTGTATAGGCAACTCCTGCACAACAATTTAATTTGGGATAAATAAAGTTTTATTTATCTTATTCACCAACAACAAAAAGATAAACAGCTTCTTACTGACAACCATGTCAATTTTGCTTTAAATGTGTGTTGATATTTTGCATAAATCTGGACGTCCAACTAACTGGAAGAACAGAGGACTTCTGAACGCTAATTTAAGCTACAGTGATGTAGGTTACCTGCCGGGCCAAGGGATAGAGAGACAAAACTGCACAGAAAATAAAGACATGTGGAGAAGCCATAAATCTGATATGCTGTTATAATGTATTTAATTTAATTAAATAGTTTAATATATTACATTTAAAAGGAACCTTTGTGAAAATACACTTTGTTTGTACGTTAACGATTTTTCTTAAAAAAAAAAAAAAAAAAAAGATTTATGATTTTTTTTTAAATACAGGAAAAATCTGTAAAATAATGATTATCAAAAAATTCAGTAAAATGAATTAAGAAATGTTGACAATGTGACCAAAGTTCCAAGGTTTGGTGAAGAAGCAGATGAAAACAGACCAGCTCGTTTACCATCACGACAGTCAAAAACTAGAGTAACACTAAATTTAATATTTCCTATATTGCTCAGATCCCAACACTCCACAACTGGGCTTTTTTTCCCTTGCAGGGAGTTAAGGCTTTTTTTTCTCTGAAAATAAAAACAGGATGAGGACAATCACTGAAAAGAAAGGAGAGAGAAGATTGCCATGCCAATGCAATAAAAATCAATTGCACATGACGGTGGCACAGATTGTGTCTGACCTCACAGGGCAGATCTTGGTATTAAAACTTGAGACCTAAGGAGATAACAAGTGTACCTCTGCCATGTGGAAATACTACAGTCTTAGAAACACCTAATACCTTAGCTTCACAATTCTATCATCAATTCCCACCTGACCCAAAGGTCTATATGCTAACTTTATTTGGGTCTTTGCAATGCCAGCTTTGATAACAGACATATTTACTACATCACTGGCCGTATCCACTACAAGCTGACAGATAACTATATACAGTATATACCCTTGGGTGAGGGTGTTCTCCTTTTATCACATTACAATGCTCCTCCATCAGAGGGAACAAAAAAGACCATGATTCATAACAGAAATGCTTACAAGCTATGGAGTCAGATCTTGTCTGCTGCTCGATGACATGGCTTAAACCAGCCTCGGTCTTGTTGGGGGAGAGTTCTAGCCTGACCAGGCTCCTCTCTTTACCCTGTCTCTCTTGGTTATGCTTTGATAAAGCTTATAGTTAGGGAATAGAATTGAATATTGTTAGGGAGTGAGGAGTCGCAGCGTCCGCCTAACCCGGCCCACCTGCTTCTCGTCATAGCTGTTAGATTTATCTATCATATAATCAAGCATATAATAAAACTAAAGGGAGACTTGGCATACAGCCCGATCCAATGGGGGGGGATTCTAGCCCGACCAGGCTCCTCTCTTTACCCTGTCTCTCTTGGTTTTGCTGTAATAGTTTTAGACAGCTGGGGACATCCTTTGATACACTGAGCTCCTCTCTCCTCTATCTTCCTATCTTTTCATTTATGTGCATCCATGTCCCAGAAATGCATGTTACTAACCTAGCTCTGGGGAGTCACTCCCCGGAGTCCTTATGTTCTTTTTCCCCAGCATGCTCCCTTGGATCAGAGAGGCTCCAAAATCATGGTAGCAGCTGTCGCCTTGGTCCCGCTACACGTTCTGCAGTGCCATGTTCATCTTGCTACACTCTGCGGTGCCCAGCTACGTCCTGCTACGTCCTGCTACGTCCTGCTGTGCCTTGTAATGCCGCACAGTGCCCTGCTATGCCATGAACTACTACAAAGAACTGCTACAAACTACTATTTTTTCTATTTTTGTTATTTCCACTAACCCCAACCGGTCGTCAGACACCGCCTACCAAGAGCCTGGGTCTGTCCGAGGTTTCTGCCTAAAAGGAAGTTTTTCCTCGCCACTGTCGCACTGTTGCTTGCTCTGGAGGAAACTACTAGAACTGTTGGGTCCTTGTAAATTCTGGAGTGTGGTCTAGACCTACTCTATCTGTAAAGTGTCTTGAGATAACTCTTGTTATGAATTGATACTATAAATAAAATTGAATTGAAATTGAATTGAATAATTCTTTTGTATGTTTGAGTTTCTGTGCAGCACTTTGCTAACTTTGTGTTTGTAAAATGTGCTATAGAAATAAAGTGGATTGGATAGGATGTTAAGCTCACTAGCTTTCCATTTAAAGTACAAGCAGTTTTTGAATTTAAGGAGTTTATCTTTGAATGCTTTTAGGTTGTAACAGTACCATGTCAAGCTTTTCAGTTTTGTTGTGTATGGTTACTGTACTGTATGTGCACTCCTGCACATACAGTGCAGGAGTGCACATATTCACCGGTGAATCTATGGACACTTTCTCTGAATATGGATCCAAATACAGCTGAAGCCACCTTCAAGAACCATTGTGTTTCTCAGAACATTTCACTAAGGATTATTATTATGAAAAATAGAATTAGCCACACGGACCATTAAACATGTGCTGCAGGATACGGCCATCCCATCGATAGTACAAACCAGACAAAGTGGATCCCCTGCAGCTATGTAAGTGTTCCGTTATGTTTTCAGAGAACTAACTACTGTAACAGTGGTAACGTTAGTAACACTATTACATGACTAGGGTGGTCACTACTATTGCAGTTGTTCTCTGGCTACATTTATCCCCTGTAATGACTGTGCTGTCACAAATGCGCTTTTTCACCCAAGAATAAAATGAGCAATGCTAGAGCTCATGACTGTAGCCTTTCCTTTGCTAATGAATTGGATTCCACATTAACACCAGTCCATGTTCGTTCTAATTCTTCCCTCAATCTCAATTTGTTCGGCATTTTGTCTATTAGCTTCCAAAATGTGTAACTCCTCATTTTCTAGATCTTGGTTTGATACCAAGTAAAAATCCTCTGACAATTCCTCAAAGTCAGCCATGATCACAGGTCTTGTTCGCTACTAGCTAGCTATTCACATTGGTTTTGTTAACGGAAGTAACTGTGCTTTTCGGTGTTGCATTAATCACTATTTCTTTAACGGACTATGTTATCACTCCGCCCAAGTACCAGGGCTCTGCCTTTCAGAGAATATAGTTCCCAGTCTCAGTCTATAGTTCCCAGAATGTGGTTAGAAGATGGCTGTGTCTCATGTAACCTTGTTATTTGTACACCCTGTGACTATAAAAATCCCAACATGTAAATAGGAACATTTTGCTGTTATTTGGAAATTATATATGTTAATCCGGACTGAAGCCTTGCGGCGCTGGGAGACTGAGGCAGAAGACAGGGGTGTGCTAAATTACCATTAGATTAGTTGTCTATCTATACAGTTAACATTACTGATGAATTCATGGGTTAGCCCCAAGTTGTTAACCGTGGTCAAAACAATCATACTAAAAATAACTCAGCGTGTTGAACTGTGTCGTAATCTTATGTTACCCACCGAGAATTACATAAGCTACTACCAGCACCTTTACAATAGGCACCAAAGCACTTTTCCTCTTTGTTACCATACAGGTTGGGAGCAGAATTGTCCATTACTGTTACCATTACCATTATTCTTATGTCTCAGTTAATGAACCACTGAAATTATTTTGGAAACATTATTTTAAGGTACAAAAGAATCTTGAATCAATATCAAAATCAATTAATATCAATAAATAAGGTATGTGTTATTTAACTGTGTTGCAAAGTGGGATGTAATTAATGACAAAACAATGCCATGTGGCAGAAAAAAAGTTGTATTACGTTTATTTTAGCAGAATACTGAAAGCAGCAGAAACGCAGAACTGAGTACATTTTAATATCTGTTTATTTATAACAAGTAATATCATTATCGTAAATATTCAACGTTTAGTCTAATAGTTATTCTTTCAAAATCATTGGTTAATGTAATGTAGTCATTGTTTTTAATAAATACTTCATACACCTTTGTTTAAATAGTTTTAAGAACCCAGCCATCAGCACAAGTAAAGCCCAAGTAAATTCTCAACCTGTGGGAAACACTGGACATGGTGTATAGAGGTTTTAAATCTCATCCAATAAAAACGATGCATCAAGCTGGGTGTCATGTAAATAGGAACATTTTGCTGTTATTCGGTCACTTATTGGGAGCAGTAGGCTCGTTGGAGCCGGTTACCTGCAGCATCTGTGCTAGGCTTAGCTAATGCTGGGGGCGTCAGACAGAGTTACAGCACGCACAGAGATAAAAGGGTATGTATCGACCTGCCTAACTCTGGGGGTAACGGTGAATAAGCTAAAGTCCCAATAAGTTGGCGTGGTCCTTTAAGGCAAGGCATCTCATCCTGGTGTACCTTTAAATGTAAGCCATCCCAGGCTCCAATAATTAATTTAGGGTTGACTGTCACAAGCAATATGTACCCTTGTTATTTACTGTAATACATTTTGTTATCTCTCAAACAACCTTAATTTGCTCTAGATCACGGCCCAAATGGGATCAGAGAAGAATTACCAATTGACAATTGCTTGACGACCTATTGTTAATTAATTAGCTTATCGGTCTGGCTTGGCCTTTGGGCTTCAATTACAGGATGGAGGTAGAGGGGAGGGGGTATTTGGAAGAACAGATGGTGTCACCGCTGGGATGGGCTGAATCCACAGGGAGAGATGTCAAGGAGAGACAAAAAATAAAAAAAGATGAACACAGATTTCTTTGCTTGTTTAAGCATCCCAATACCTGGCAGATCATTCGAAAAGAGATTATTACTTATGTTAAGGACGTGTTGATACAGTGTGAGGTTTGCAGTGGAAGGAGCAGCAGCAGGGCTGTGAATTATCACCTCTCTCTTTGGTGCCTGGCCCTAAAGCAGCAGCGATTGTTCTATGTGGTCTCATAATTGTCCTTTCATACTTATTATACGTATTTGCCTAGATAACAGAGCTGCACTGTTTTGTTTACAACAATAACCAAGCAAACCAAGTACCTAAAATAGGTCTTCAGCTTAATACATTTAACTTATTACAGCTAATATTTTTGTAAAATTCAAATATAAAATGTAATTCTAATTGAATCAGTTTAGAATTCACTGACGTAAAAAATGCCAATATCGCCTTTACGATTGGATCGAGCCATCCTACATTTGGCCGTCTATACATTCATATCTGACATTAGAATTCTGTCAGATATGAATGTATAGATAGTTAAATATAGATCACAGTTCACATCTAGAATTGATTGATAAATCATAATTAAGTGGGATTACACTATGTGAATAATCAAATCTATAATTAAAGATTTTGAGTTAGACATAGAAAATCAGCCTTCAGTGTGTTTTGTCGAATTTACATATATTTTGTCAACGTTACATCTATTATTAAGGGACTACAGATGCAAATTTACTTTTTTGTTAACTCTGACACAATTACATTTTTAGTGTTAACAGATAATGAAAAGATGTCAATTGATGTCTTTCCACACCCCAAGTTTTTCTATAACTTTATAAAGCTCTAAAACCTTACAGAGTCACAGAAGAATAATTTAGCTGATCTGAAATCTGTGGAATTGCCCTTTAAAAGTGTGAGAATGACAACAGTCAAGAATCAGTTTTTGCAAGCATGTGATGCCAATATGACATCACATTCTGTTATTCCAAATTCTGGGCAGAGCAAACATTTTGTTTTAAAATGTGACGCCCCTTTTGGTTTTTTGTAGGACAGTGCACATCACATGGAAGATACATGATAAAAGAAAAGGTTTTGCTGGAAAATACATTATTCCTCAGGCCCACCCCTTCTGGAGAATTACAGAAGACAGGGGCACAGAAGTCTTCTCTACAAGTTCAGCGCTGTTAGTGGGGAAACAGAAGCCATAAAACCGAATGGGGTCTTGACTTCCCATATAGACAACCTCACCATTAAGCTTGCAAGAGCTAAAAGCTAAACAAAAGCTGCCAGTGATTTAAAGAAATATATAGAGAGGCAAGCGCTTGGCTACTGCAAAAAACTCCAGAATCAAAACTCGTCCAAAATAACCACATTCTCCAGCAAGAAATCATGGAGATAAACAGGACATTAAAAGACAACAAAGAATTAGAGAATAAGTATAAGATGATAAAAGTTTAAAAGCAAAACTGTGAGCCAGCAGGAGGAGTCCAATGTCCTAAACCAAGACAACATATCTCTGGAACGTGAGATTCAGGAGTTTACGGAAAGACTTAAAGGTAACGAAAGGAAGAGGGCTGAATATGCACAATTGAAATTGAGTACATGCCAAGTGGCAGCTCTTCCAACGCAATATGCTACAATTGTCAGCAGGTTTCAATAACATGATTCTCCGGTATCAGAAATGTCCTGACCTTGAAGCTCAGGTGGATGCCATTTCCTGCAAAAAGGATGCTCTCATGCAGCGATTTCAGGATCTTAGTAGTAGATCCGTCTGAGCTGACCAGAGGAGAGTTTGGGCTGTGTTGTAGCCTCACTGTAAAAAAGTAAGGCGTCAACTCCACAGCCCCACTTCCTTTCCCACATACTTTAATAGGACCTCAAGTCAAATTAAATAAAAACATTTGAACAGACTCATTGCTTTGATGTATAGTGACTGTGTCCATATTTGGACAGTTTCTTGTTAATACTTCGTCGAAATTTCCTTAACCACAAATATAAATGGTTTTCTAATGTTTTCAGTTTTTTAATTGTGTAAATTACAGGGTTAATTTAATTCTTACCTCTGTAACCAAATACAATTTATTTGTTTACTTACTGTACAACAAGATAAGGCCTAAAACTGTGAACGGTGTCCGAGCACGGACTCATAGACGCTATCTTTAGTTCCACTTTTTTATTAGCAAAATTTAGGTAAACAGAGCTGCAACTCAAATTTACATACTCGCATAATTTACTTCTTTTTTTTTAAGGTTTTGGTCGGTCCACCACTTTAGTCAATGACTTAAAATATCTAAAATGAAATTTTGGACAGACGGACAATTATGGTTTCATTATTAGAGGATGAATCCTATTGACGTTTGTGATCCTCTGATTTTACAGAACCCTTTACATGTCAGTCTAGGATACAGATAAAAAAAAAAATAACCAATATGATTTCATGCTTGTCAGATAATAGTGTGTTCATGTTGGACACCCTTGATGAGAGTAAGCAGCTGATTTAAAGAAATAGAGGCTATGAATACAGAGGCACAGGTGAAGACGAGCTAAAAGAGCTTCAAAAATGAAAATACAACAAACTAGCAGTGACACATTCGCTCATACATACTGATTATAAAAAGCATAAATGCGCAGCAACTCACACACAAATGCAAGCAAACACGCATTAAGATGTTCACACAGCAATGAACACACCCACAATTCCCACCTTGTAGGATTGTTTCAACTGGAAGATTATCAAACATGTATTTCAGCAAGGTCAGTCTACAAGGCGCTGGTTTGAAATTGACGCACAGCATGGTTCAAACAGCATGATACAAGACCAACAATATCATAGTGTTGATACCTTGTAATAACAGTGAGAATCAAAATCACTTGAATGACCATGAGGAGTGCTTGTACTGTAAAGGGATTGTAGAGGGCAGGAGCAGGTGCTAACTGCTGCTCTAAAGATATTGACACTGCGACAGACAGAGAAGAGGACCGGACCACTGTGTTACTGACAAACCATCTACTGTACAAACCCTGGGGTTGGTCACAGATTCTTTGTTATGTAGCAGTAAAAACCTAGAGATACCCTCAAGCAAACTGTCCATTAACCCACTATTTTATAATAAACTATTTTAAATTTTCACCTTTATATATTTTGTGTGTCTGTTTCCACTTGTTTTGTTTTTGATTATAAGATATGGAAAACAATTCACATTGGTAACAGTAATGTTACAACTCACAGACTTAAATTACTTTTCCTACTAACTAATTGTATTACGTGCTGACTAATCTTTCGTTGGCAGGACAAACACTGTCTTTAATTTAATCATTTACTATGTATAAAGTCTGGCTCAACCGATGTACATTGTTGGGATTAAGCCTGGATGGGGGTGGGGGTGGCTGTGGCTCAGTGGTGGAGCGGTTGCCTGCCAATC
>NC_045748.1:1329473-1330434 GCF_008692095.1 Etheostoma spectabile | reverse complement strand
GGGTTCAATCCCTGGCCCTGCAGTCCCATGTTGAAGGGTCCTTGGGCAAGACACTGAACCCCGAGTTGCCCCCGATGCTGTGCACCGGAGTGTGAGTGTGTGTGAGTGTTTATCTGATGAGCAGGTGGCACCTTGTACGGCAGCCTCGGCCACAGTGTATGAATGTGTGTGAATGTATCCTGTAGATGTAAAAGCGCTTTGAGTAGTCGTTAAGACTAGAAAAGCGCTATATAAATACAGCACATTTACATGTCCCTCCGCTCTTGCTAACTCCTCTTAGGGCTGCCCAGGACAGTTGTGATTGGTTCAAAGAAATACAAACAAGCCAGATCATTTTTTCCCCTATACCAAAATGGAAAGGCAGTGTAGCCAGGCCGTACTCCATTGCCGACACAGTACTGTGGAGATAGGTCTGACAATGCAAGACTACTAAACAGACCAACCCCAATTCCAATGAAGTTGGGACATTGGGTAAAACATAAATTAAAACATAATTCAATGATTTGCTAATTCTTTCCAACCTATATTCAATTGAATGTACTACAAAGACAATATATTTAATGTTCAAACTGATAAACTTTGTTTTTTTGCAAATATTCACTCATTTTGAATTGATTCCTACAACAAAAAGCTGGGACAGGGGCAACAATAGACTGGGAAAGTTGAAGAATGCTCAATAAACACCTGTGTGGAACATTCCACAGGGGAACAGGTTAAAGGAGCATCCCCAAAAGCCTCAGTCGTTCACAAGCAAGGATGGGGCAAGGTTCACCACATTGTTAACAACTCCATGAGAATATAGACCAACAGGATTCATAATCTACAGTCCATAAGATCATCGAAAGATTCAGAGAATCTGGATAAACCTCTGCACGTGAGCAGCGAGGCTGAAAACCAACATGGAATTCCTGTGACCTTCAATCCCTCAGGCAGCACTGCATTAAAACATCATTATGTAGAG
>NC_045748.1:1329299-1329463 GCF_008692095.1 Etheostoma spectabile | reverse complement strand
CACATGGACTCAGGAACACTTCAGAAAACCATCGTCAGTTAACACAGTTCATCACTACATCTACAAGTGCAAGTTAAAACCATGCAAAGTGCAAGCCCTTTCTCAACAACACCCAGAAACTCCCCCGGCTTTTCTGGGCCCGAGCTCATCTGAGGTGGACTGAC
>NC_045748.1:1324798-1329289 GCF_008692095.1 Etheostoma spectabile | reverse complement strand
AAGTGGAAAAGTGTGCTGTGGTCTGACGAGTCCACATTACACAATTGTTTTTTGGAAATCATGGACATCATGTCTTCAAGGCCGAAGAAGAAAAGGACAATCTAGATTGTAATCAGTGCAAATTAAAAAAAGCAACATCTGTGATGGTGTGGGGGGGTGTTAGTGCCATGACATGGGTAACTTGCACATATTGCACCATTAATGCTGAAAGGTACATACATGTTGCCATCTGAGCAACGTCTTTTTCAGGGACGTCCCAGCTAATTTCAGCAAGACAATGCTAAGCCACATTCTGCACGTGTTACAACAGCATGGTAGTAAAGTGGGGGTACTAGACTGGCCTGACTGCATTCCAGATCTGTTTTCCATTGAAAATGTGGGGCGCATTATGAAGTGCAAAATACAACAACAGAGACCCCGGACAGTTGAGCAACTGAAGTCATACAAGCAGGAATGGGAAAGAATTCCACCTAAAAAGCTTCAACACCCATTGTCCTCAGTTCCCAAACGCTTATTGACGTGTTGCAGGTATCAAATTAAAAACATTTGAATTATTTGCATAAAATAAACAATAAAGTTTATCGTTACAATAATTATATTGTCTTTGTAGTGTCAACACTTGAATGTAGGTTGAAAAGGATTGGCAACTCACTGTATGCATTTATTATTAACTCGTTATACACTTTCTCAATTTCATTGGAATTGGGTTTGTATAACTTTTCTTAATGAAGAAACTTTATACACTGACTTCTAATGCCTAGGATCCTTTTTTAATCAATTCTGTCAAATAAAATCAGAAAATGGACAGTACACATCTCCTATGATTTACATTAATCTATCTATAAATCGGGAAATCTCTGTGTCCCAACACATGCGCAGTACAGCAGCTGGGGCAAGGATATTGCTTTGTTGCTAGCGGTGCACGCTGCAGCGATCGTTTCAAGGATCAAGCTAGGTAGGTAATCACATACAGGAAGGCCACAGCACCACGGGATACTTTACAAAATAAAACAACAGTTCACGTTTATGGCTATTTGGCTGTCTTGACTTCTCACCTGTGTCTAGAGTGAGACAGACAGACAACACCCACCCACCCACCACCCACACACACACACACAACCCCACACACCCAACACCCACACAACACACACCACACACACACACACACACACACACACACCACACACACACACACACACACCACACACACACACACACACACACACACACACATGTGTTCCCGTTGGGGCTCATCACATGTTGGTAAGAAGTATACAGTTAGTTGCATATTAATTGCTCTGGGGTCCCTCAGTGATTTTGGAGTATAGTGGTTCTGGAGAAAGCTACAAGTAGCAATAGAAGAAGCTGAGCAATAAGACCACTCCAAACAGGCATGTTTTGAACGGGCACTGCACTAGTATGCAGCAATTCTGCACGATTAACCTTGGTGCCAGTGCAGGCACAGGGAGACCTGTATGAGTTGGGGTTGTTTCTTGCGTCACACTACAGTAGCAGTCAACATTGACAATATTTAACCATACCTTAACAGAGCAACTGTATTTAACCATACCTTAACAGAGCAACTGTATTTAACCATACCTTAACAGAGCAACTGTATTTAACCATACCTTAACAGAGCAACTGTATTTAACCATACCTTAACAGAGCAACTGAGCAGATACAGAGTAACATTATCATTTGGAGCTGTTTCTTTCCACTTGGCGAAATTTGTGGTTGCCGGATACAGCGTTTTCAATCAATACTGGACCAATTTCAAAGATTTTTGTTCACATACAGTACTGCATGTCACTTAGACACCAATGTATGGTAAAAAATAAAGTCCAGATTAAAAAAATAACCCAAAATAACCCTTTCATAAATAAATAAATGTCTAAGAAATACTCAAACCCCACTGCTGTTTCAGTCACTGGCGGTGAAGACAATAAAATAATTCACAGCAGAGATAATGATGCAGTGTCTTCTACTGGCAGACAAAGGTGTCCTTAAGATATTTTAGAGACCTGCTTCAGGGCATCGTAACCTTTCTGGATGGAGTTAAACTATATCTTTAAAAGGGAAAATGGTGAATTGCTGCATTTAGGGAAGTTCAGGGGCACAGCGTGCATTGGTCACATGAATTGTCTTGGAAATACAGAACGAACTCCTCTCTGTTTTATTACCTGTACTGCCCTGCTCTGCTGTAAGTAAGAGAGATCATGGCTACATGGTGGAGTGAAACTAATTGGGTAACATTTAGTATTATCAAGACATTTCTTTCATAGCAACAAAAGAAAAGAGGGAAAGATCTTACAAATGAGCTTTGAAGCCGCTAATAAAGATTATTCTTTAATCTCAGAATTAGCTTCTCCTCTGCTCTCCCATCATTGAAGGATTTCAAATTATTTCACAACTGAAAAGTCTTTTATTAATGTGTTTGCTTTTAAGCCTGAATGGATTACAGTGTATAAAAAGATTTATTGATCTACCTATCTTTTTATTTTATTTTGTGACATTAGACCAATTAAAGGAATGATGTGGGTTTTTTTTACTACTACACTACTTATTTAGGTATATGAAGATGTGTTGGTTTGGTGAGTTGATTTGGCAGCCAGCATATGGAAATGTGCAGGCTGCCAAAATACTGTTGTGGAAATACTGCAACAGCTATTAAACGTCCTGCATATTGTCAAGACCCTTTTATCTCAGAGCTGCTCATAAGTTAGCAGTAGGCATGGGCCGGTTACGGGTGTCAAGGTATACCGAGGTGTGAACAAGTCACGGTTTCAAAACCACTAACATTTTCTGACATACACATAAGGTATGATTTTTTATTTATTTTTTATTTATTCAAGGACAGAAAGTGCAGTTAAGAAATCCCTCTCCCTGCCAGTGTGCAGCGTGCTTCACAATACCACCAAAAGTAATACATGTATAGCTGTCACTGCCATACCATAATACCGTGAAACCGTGCAAAGGGCACCTTTGACAAAAAAGGGCACACCGGTGTCTGTTGTGTGGCTAACCAGTTAAAACAAGTCTATAAATCATGTTTAAACCTTTTTTCCCTGAAGTCTGGAGGAAAAGTGTTCCTCTTACTCTCAAAATACCTCCCACATGCATCGTCTCTCTCTTTCTGTTCTCTTTTACAGTGTTGCTACAGTGCAATGCCGCCGCACTATGTCAGGAGAAGACTGTCGATCAGAGCTTCCATAATGAAAAGGGAGCTCTCCCTCACACCTTCCTCCCCTCTCCCCCCCTTTCTTTCTCTGCTGTCAGCTGCTGTCTCCTCCAACTTTGCTCTTTTTTTGCTTTTTGCAAAGTCACAGTCAAAGTGAACAGTAAAGCAATACAAGAATGGGGGAGTAAGTTAAGGACAGTGTCATGGTATAGGTACAATATATAACAACACAAAGCCTGTTTTGATAGCCTTGGGGAATTAACATTGTCAAGATAGTATAGCATGTAGATTTGGCAAGCCTAAAATAACCTGGTTACTAAACCAAGTACTAAAGCAGAGACAAAAACATGAAATCGTATGGATTTAACCAATGTGTAAAACCCAACATGCTCTGTTTAGCCCACTTCTGAACTGTTCTGGTCTCAGTCTGAGTGTCCAAAACCTGTGATACAACCCAAGTATCTCAAGCCAATTCAAATTCTGCAGCGGTGCTTCCTCTACTGCTGGCCAGATCAATAACCATCTCTGAAAGTTGACAGTCTTGTAAGGAGCAGGACAACTAAACCCTAAATAAGCATATGCTTATTTTGTAAAAGTGTTGTAGTACAACTAGCAGGAGACAAGTTATAATTGAGGTAAGTTTGGAGACACTACCTTATTTAATCATTAAATTGACAGCCTACATATTTTTGTTTGATCTCTTTTCTGTGTAGTTTGTAGACGGTCCCTAAGCTCTCCAACTGCCGTCTCCACACAGGAACTAAACAGAGCTGAATTAGCAGAACCTTCATGCCTTTCTGTCACATCTACAGCAGTCAGATTCACTGTGTTCACTCTGAGGAATCACTTCACATGGGTAGGCACTTTTAACGACCTTTTGAACATGTTAGGAGGCTAAAGACACGTTTAAAACTTGCCCTGTTTAAGCCTGTTGGGTGCTAACGCTATCAGAAGGATAACATGGTGTAGACAGCACCGATTGGTTTTGTTTTTCTCTCTACTGACAGCTCTCCAAATTTACAAACAGAGCTATGTTTCGGAATCAACCGGAATTCTCCTTTAAACTCAAACAAAACTGCAGTTATTGTGCTTGGCCCTACACACCTCCGAACCTCATTATGTAAAGATATAGCTACCGTGGATTGTTTTGCTCTGGCCTCAAGCACTACTGTCAGAAATCTAGGAGTTATTTTTGATCAGAATATTTCCTTTAACACCCATTTAAAACAAACCTCAACATTGTGTCTCTGCCTCATCATATTTCTCCTTTATTAGCTTCTCTGCATTGGCTTCCTGTAAAATCCAGGATTGAA
>NC_045748.1:1321659-1324788 GCF_008692095.1 Etheostoma spectabile | reverse complement strand
CCTTCTCCTGACCTACAAAGCTCTAAATGGTCTAGCACCAACATATCTAGAAGAGCTATCTGCCTTATTGTCCACTAGATCACTACGCTCCCAGAATTCAGAGCTACTTGTGGTTCCTAAAGTCTCTAAAAGTAGGTTGGGAGCCAGAGCCTTCAGCTATCAGGCTCCTCTCTTGTGGAACCAGCTCCCAGTCTGGGTATGGGGGGGGCAGAAACTGTCCCCACTTTTAAGAATAAACTGAGAACCCTCCTCTTTCATAAAGCTGATAGTTATTATTATAGAGAGTGATGAGTTGCAGCATCTGCCTAGCCAGGCCCACCTGCTTCTCTGCAGAGTCGTCAGATTAATCTACCATATAATTAATAATATCATTAAAGTAGAGGGAGGCAGGCCAGTAATGCCCGATCCGGCTGGGGAGAGTTCTATCCCGACAAGGCATCTCTCCTTAACCTGTAACCGGTCTCTCTTAGTTATGCTGTTCTAGTCTATAGTTTTAGACTGCCGGGGGATTTCCTTCCTTCCTTCCTTTGACACACTGAGCTGCTCTCTCCTCTCCCTTTCCATTTGTGTGCATCCTGTCCCAGAAATGCTTGTTACTAATCTAGTTCTTATGTTTTCTTTTGGCCCAACATATTTCTTTGGATTAGGATGGCTACACCCTGCTACGCTCTACGATGCCCTGCAGTGTCCTGCTGGTTCCTGCTACATCCACCTATGCTCTGCTATGCCACGCTACACCCTGTAACGCCCTGCTATGACATGAACTACTAAGACTACCATTCCTAGTCACTGTTCCATTATCTTTATTGTGACTATTATTGCCACTGTGCATCACACCCCCAACCGGCACGGTCAGACACCGCCTGCCAAGACCCTGGGTCTGGCCGAGGTTTCTTCCTTAAAGGGATTTTTTCTCGCTACTGTCGCGCTAAATTCTTGCTCTTAGGGAAATTACTAGAATTGTTTTTGTAACTGGTTTTGTAAATTCTGTAAAAGTTCCTCGAGATAACTTTTCTTATGATTTGATACTATAAATAAAATTTAATTAGATTTTGGATTACACATAATAAAACAAAGAAAACCATTTATTTTTATACTGTGACAATCTGTGAGCTTTTTCTAGGCCAAGACTTTAAAATGTGTGTCCGACAGGTAAACAGAAGAACATGACAGTTACAGCTCAGTCTAGCCCAACTAAAAAGTGATCAGTGACACCCCTGACCCACAAAGACAGATTTCTATGTCCCGAAAGATAAACACATCACACAGATAGTGTTCGGTGTACACACAAAGAGAAGAAATGGCTTCTGTGAATCTCACCTTTCCTGCTGCCGAGGCTCCTTTTTCCACCGGGAAGCTGCAGAGAAACAGATGAAGAAGACAAATTAATCACTGAGGGATAGTTAGGTACATGTACACACAGACACAGACACACACAGAAACAGAAACAGACACAGACACACACACACACACACACACACACACAATGCATTTACAACAATGAATGAGTACAAGAGGACAGATAATAAAGACATGTCAAAATACGAAGTCAAAAGATGTTTTATTTATAATCATTAAAATAAAAATATAAGAAGTCATTAGGGCACTCTTTCATTGTACCATCACTTTGATTTGCACAATATCACATGACCAGACTGCAGCAACGCTCTTACAGACTTATTAAGGAACTTCATCCGACCTGTACAATCTTAGAGACAAGTATGTAGCAGAAACCTAAGCCCCGTACCACAGCATTTATAGCCTAAGCTAATTTGCAATGCCTGTTCCTAGATGGTTTTCTCAGTGCTCAGTAAGATTTACCTGTAGATTGCACTTGCATGCACTCATACACACACGGATGATTTGAGAACCCATAAACAGGCAAACTGATATGCGTATAGTGAGTATACACACAGGAGAACAGAGATGGGAAGGAACGAAGTACAAATATTTTGTTACAGTACTCAAGTAGATTTTTCAGATATTTTTACTTTCCTATTTATTTTTTTGGCAACTTTTTACTTTTTACTTCCTTACATTTTAACACGAATATCGGTACTTTCTACTCCTTACATTTTACAAAACTGGCTCGTTACTTTAGTTTTGTAATAAAGGTCGTCTATCAGGTGTGATTGTGAGTGCATGTTGGAGAATAGCGCGGACACGCGTCTCACACCGTGTGCGGACACGCACGGCACATGGAGAAAAAAGAGAGAAAAGAAAAAGTCTATCTGTCCGGAGGATAATCAGTTGAGATTGTGTGTGTCTTTGAGAACTGTAAGTCATATAACTTATGTTGTCAGTTCATGTAAGCCTGTTGTTGTATTGGCCTGTAGTTCTGGCAAATTTGAAAGTTAGCTTGTTTGTGTTCTTCACCTGTTACCTAGGTTACACCTGGCTGTTGATTCGATAAAAATGGCAATTGTTGAAAGTCCTTGCTCATTAAGATAATGTAATTATTAGTGGGTTTATTGTTATTATTTACTAGCATATATGATTCCTATGCATTGTGTACAGTAGCCTTTACAGTGTTATTTATTTCTTTTATTACCACACACACAGCCATAGCAGAGCTACCCCCCCCCCATGTTTGTACTGTTGCCTGATTGTAAAGCATCAACAGAGAGAAGTCGTCTCCGTCTGTGTTTTAACAGACACACCTGGAGCCGAGTTGGAAACCAGAATCAGCTTTAAATGCAGTCCTAATCTAGTCCTCACTAAGTTTCAAATAAATTCACTGGCGTTAGTTATTATTTTTGCGTCATCTATAAATTAAATCTAATTGGATGGTAATATACACAGACTTCTCACAAAATCCCACTTGAATTCATATCTTGCCACTCGGTCAGAATTTTATTAACCTGGAGTCCCAGTCTCTGTCACAATAAATAAGCTATATGTTTTATGCCTATTGGCAGACAGACATTTAAAATGTAGGCAATAGCATTTAAAGAATAAAGAGCCTTTTTCCCATGTCCACTGTAGTTTCCCATGTCCACTGTAGTTTCTCTCTAGTAACATCTGTCTGGTCCAGGTAGCTTCGTCATTCCTAAGGCTACTTTTACTTTTATACTTTAAGTAAATTTCTAAGCCTGTACTCTGTTACTTTTACTTGAGTAAAGAAGTTAA
>NC_045748.1:1321321-1321649 GCF_008692095.1 Etheostoma spectabile | reverse complement strand
CTACTTTTACCAGAGTATTTTTTAACACAATTATCTGTACTACTGAGTACGGGAAGTGAGTACTTTTGCCATTTCTGCAGGAGAACCTCCTAACAAGCTTTTTATGCAATCAAGGAGCAAACCTTTAAGATGCTCTAAGCGATGTTGGGTGACGTTACTTCTTGTTGAGGTTCAAAGTATTTTGAAACAAAACGAGACTAGCTTGTCCCTCCCTCCTCTTCATCTGTACTTCTGTGCACTAACCCCCCACCCCCACCCCAAAATCCTTCTTGTTGGTTATTGGCTGGAACGCTGAAACACTGTGTGTGTCTGCTTCGTTGTGCAGGTG
>NC_045748.1:1317917-1321311 GCF_008692095.1 Etheostoma spectabile | reverse complement strand
GTTTTTGTTGTCGTTTGTAGACCCTGGGCTGTCTACAGAGACCGCGTTTTTTAACAGTGTGTTCTGGGGACAGGCAGCTAGCCGATAGTGAGATGTTTTTTACAGTATGTTCTGGAGACAGGCAGCTAGCAGATAGTGAGGAGATGTTTTTTACAGTGTGTTCTGGAGACAGGCAGCTAGCGGATAGTGAGGAGATGTTTTTTACAGTGTGTTCTGGGGACAGGCAGCTAGCGGATAGTGAGGAGATGTTTTTTTTACAGTGTGCTCTGGGGACAGGCAGCTAGCGGATAGTGAGGAGATGTTTTTTTACAGTGTGTTCTGGGGACCGGCAGCTAGCAGAAAGGGAGGAGATTTTTTTTTACAGTGTGTTCTGAGGACCTGCAGCTAGCAGAAAGTGAGGAGATGTTTTTTTTACAGTGTGTTCTGGGGACAGGCAGCTTGTGGATAGTGAGGAGATGTTTGCTGTATGTGACAACAAATGTAACACACGCACGCACACACACACACGCACACTATGGTAAAGAGGATTTAAAATATCTTGACTGACAGCTTTTCATTTTTTTTGAATACATTTCTCGTGTATCACAGGCTTATAAATTCACAGTAACACAGATTTTCTAATCTTCGTCATGGATTTTATGTTACTTAAAGAAGAGGCAGAAACTGTCTCTTCTACAGGAAAAGTAAAAAGACCATATCGTCCAGTCAGACTTTTTCTTAAATGTAAAGCACCTCAAAATGCATGGCACCAACCAACAGTGACACACTCTCCCGGCAAACATAAAAGCAAGTGTTTTGAAATGTGTCTTTTTTCATCCAAGTGAAATGACACGAGTAGATTTCTTTACATCCTCAAGTGCCACAAACAACCACAACAAAGTCATAGCAACAACTCACAGTGCTGCCTTCGGCCAAGATAACAACAATGTGTAATTAAACCAGAGTCAGAAAATACAGCAGTCCCACTTGCAATTGCAAATTAAACTCAGCATGGAAACCTGTTTTGGGATTCAAATTCAATTAGCCCGGTAGACTTTTGAGGCCAACTCAGCCGTTTATTCTTCCTCACACTGATTTTCCCGATGACTCCGCCTTGGCTGCTCTCTTTGTACTGCCACATAAATAGTAGTCTTTATGGAAAAAAATCCTTAATCAAACACTGTGTGTAGCACTATAATCTCACTGATTCCAAATATGCAACATGGTAATGACACATACAGAAGAAAACAAATTCTGTAGTAAAACGTTTCAAACTAAAACAGCCAAAATTAATTTTTTTAAATTATCCAAAATGTAAAATAAATCCATTATTAGCCATAATTCATAAATATAAGTTTACAGTATGTATGCAAAATGGTAGGGTTATTAAAAACGTTTCATTTCTGGGATTGTTCAAGTGCAGCCGGATATTTCACCAGATGTCCCTCATTTCGGCCGGAACGTGAGCAAAGTTAGAAAGATGTTTTCAGATTTGAACTTCTGGGATCAATTACTCTATAGCAAAATGATATTAAATCACAAATGACTTTGATCTTTCTTAACGTAGTGAGGTTAACAATCAGCTACAAACTAATTTTTATCAAAACAAGCCGTCCTCCAACCAGGAGGAATAAGATTGGTCTCTATTAGCAGCCGGCCTATAAACTACAACACCGACACAAACATATCTATTAATTTAATGATTAAATAAGTTAGTGTCTCCAAATTTATTTTTTAACAGTACGTGCTGTAGTATAACTAGGAGGAGACAATTTATAACTGAGGTAAGAGACACAACCATATTTAAGGTTTACGGGTTTTTCTCTCAGCTGACCTCAAGGGGGGCTCTGTACCTTCCTCTTTCTTTGTGTTGGAATTTTAAACTTTGGTGGATTTCTGAGATTCTGGTTAACTGCTCCTCAGATCTCTGCAGGGTAAATCCAGACAGCTAGCTAGACTATCTGTCCAACCTCATGTTGTGTCAATCACAACACACCGACTTCAACACTTTTGTCTTTCATTAGTTTAAGTTTGTAAGTTTGTTTAAGTTTTTGGAACAAGTCAATTTTCTGTTTTTTCTTCCATGTCAATGTACAAAAATGAAAAACAGAATTATCACGCACAATATATTGTTACAGATAACATGGAACATTAAAACACATTAAAAGACATTTGACCCCCAGACTCGGCTAGGACCAAAAGCCAGAGTAAAAAGGTCTTTAGCGGGAACTGAAAAGTATACAGTATATAGCCTGCGCCTCCCAAACATTTATTGGAAGGCTAATCCAGAGGATGGGAGCACCCACCGCAAAAGCTGGATCCCTTTACTTTTTAGCCTAGCTTTTGGTCCATCCAAAAGCAAGTGGTTGGTTGACCTCAATGTGCTTACTGGTGAATAATGATGTAAAAGTTTAAAGGGGCCAAACCATTTAAAGCCTTCCATATTTTTCAAATCCTTTGACTGTCTAAAAAGTAGGATTGTGTTACTATTTGTTTTGACATTGTTTAACTTTGTTTGTTGCATGGAGGTGTATTAACATATCTTTTGCTCTTATTATGTTATGGCTCTTGGTTATGTTTGTTTGAGTTAGGCACCTTTTGGTTCATTGATACTTTGAAAATGACTTCAACTAACTCACTTTTTTTTACTGCTGCTGCATAATAAGAATTTTCCTTTTTAGAATATAAAATATATCAAATATAAATTCAATCTGTGTGTGTCAGACATTTACGTAAAAGTATTGACATTGGGAGTAGCATTTCAAGTCCAAATTAAACTAAAAAACTTGCTGTTGTTTCAGCTATGTATTAATGTTCTATGAGAGATACTGGAAATGACTACATACAGATATCTATCTTTACTGATGTGATGCCTCTGCAATAAAAAAAACCCTGGAAAAACCATAACAGAATATCTCAGGGGGTGTTCGCCCAGGAATTTACTGAGTATGTGCAGTTGTGTTCAGAATAATAGTGTGTTTAAAAAAAAGTGCATAATGCTCCAAATCCTAAGAATAGCTTTTAATTAAATAATATCAATGCAGTGGGAACACTGCACAATCAATTCCAAATTAAAACATGACCAAAATAGATCAAGTTTGTTATATATCTTTACAGAAAGTGAAGAAAAAGGAATATTAGGCTGTTTGAAAAAAATACCAGTATTTGCATTTTTTTTTACAAACTCAAACATTTACTGTATGAACTAAAAAATGTCTTAATGTTTAGCTTTACTTTGAATCACTGCAGTACTATTTAGTTGCATAACCATTATTTCTAAGAACTGCTTCACATCTGTGTTGCACGGAGTCAACCAACTATTTATACTGTATGTTTTCCCCTCTCCAATCAACTTTTTTTAATCTGCTGTTCCTCAGAGCAACGTCTGGAACGAGCCATTTTGCTGAGTATTTCA
>NC_045748.1:1317707-1317907 GCF_008692095.1 Etheostoma spectabile | reverse complement strand
AAATGCACTATAACCAGCATGCTCAACATTTGCCTCCTTCCTTCCTTAAATATGGGCCATAACTGACACCTGTTCCTTCACAAAATCAATAACCTCACTAACTGAACGCAACACTGCTATTATTGTGAACATGCCTTTTCAATTACAGATTTCATTCCACAGAATGAGCAGCATGCATGTCATGACTGTTGGCTCTGTTG
>NC_045748.1:1312651-1317697 GCF_008692095.1 Etheostoma spectabile | reverse complement strand
TGACTCTCCAACACTTACTAGGAAATTATTTGCCATGTAGAAATTTTACTTCTGCCAAAAATATGATTATGAGGTTAATGATGTTGGACTGCTTTTATTTTGAACACAACTGTAAATGTTAAATACCTTTTATAACCCCGCTTGTTTTGGAGAATCAGAGAGGAATTACAAGTTTGGAGTTGTCAGCCTGTTGGATTGTGTGTTATTAAGTAGATGAGACAATGAGTCTGACATTTACATCAGACTTTAATTTGGTTGTTGGACATCACAATAATCAAGGTCCTGAGCTAAAAATTAATTGCCCAGGTGTGGTATTTTAAAAGGAGCTCTGGCATTTTTCCAACACTGCTGCATATTGCCTTTTTATTTCTGAAAAAAGGAGTGAATGAGAATTCTGCCATCTGACTAACTGACGAACATCTGCTCACATTGGGCGATAAAGGACTGTGGCATCTACTTTAGTCAAAGACAAAGAGGATGTTTTTCTTTGGCATTCTCTTCAATGTGTCTGTTAAGTCTTTTTCCTGATGCACTGTTCTCAAGTCCCAAGCTTCTGTCATGTGCCATTTTTTTGTGGTTTTAATTTTGTTAGATTACTAAATTAAATGACAAAATCTTCTGTGACTTCATCAAAGTTTTCATTGACGTCAGTGGTAAAAAAAACTGTGAAACGTCACTTGTTGGTAACTCCCACAACATTTGAACGTCTATAATATCTGCAACAAGACTGGCTGTGTATATTAAATCAGAATTACGGATCTAAAGAATATCTATTTATGTGTCCCTTTGTATTTTCAAAAAAACATCCCTAGAACATTTTGTGATAACTTGTAGAATCTGATGAAGATTTATGTGGAGCATGTCCTCACCTGCTTCAGAAGTACTGCAATGGAGGCAGAAAAATCTATGTTGAAAAGCCTGACTGAAGAAAATAAATTTACATTTAAAGTTTAAAAACACCTTTCAATATACACATCAGATATTTCCCAGAGATTGCATGCCTGGTCAATATCCCGTATAATATCCAGTATCCTTATAGCACAAAGACTGAAAATGGGCAGTCTTCGGTGCTCGTCACCATGGCGTTTCTTTGACATCACATTATTAGACGTGTACAAAGCTGTATCAATCTGCATATATTTGACTTATCTCTTGCAAATAAGAGCAAATTTTTTCCTAAAAGGTTTAAATTTGTCTCAATTTGGGTTTTATTTTATTACTTATTTTTCTTTTCTTGTGACCAAATGTTTTTACTTCAAGATTACAAACAATATGCTGAGACATGATTATTTTGTGTGTGTAACTGTTTTAAATGCGTTTTTGTCTGTGAGGTTTGAGTGGCTATTTGCTTGTTGATAATAATTAACTGAAGTAAATTTGAACGGGGCAGCATTTTACACTTGTTTTGATTTCTCAAAATGTAATTATACTTTGTTGTTGATACTTTAGTAATTAAAAAAAAAGGTTCAGCATTATCCAGTTAGAGTAACAGTTCTTTGATTGGGTATTTTTCTTTCTTTTTTTGTTTCTTTCTTTTTTGTTTTTTTGTTTTATTTTTGACTTTTCAGTTCAAAGAAACCTTCCTAAACTCAAAGACATAACTCCCTTCCCTGACCCACACACTTACAAACTAATGACAACCCTACTCAAAAGGAGTAGGCGATTAAAAAAAGGAAAAAGAAAAGGAAAAGAGAGGCTACTACTCTAAGAGAATTTGTGATCCTTTCAAGTGGAATCCATGTATTCATTTCCTGAAGCCAAAACTCACCCTGCCATGCTGCTGTTGGCGGAGCTTTCTCCGATCTGCGAGCTGGCGATCCACTTGGTCTCCCCCACCACCGTCCTTGCATGTGGCAGGCGGCCCACGTCTTTCACCGTCATCATCAGGTGGCGTGACGACTTCAGGACCCTGACGGCTTCGTCGTGCGGGATGCTCAGAAAGCTGCGGCTGTTCACCTCCAAGATCTGGTCGCCGACCTGCGGGGGAGGAGGGGAACACAGAGGCATGGCAGGGGGGACTGAGCACGGCGGTAAGGGCGGACCAGGAAACTGTCGCATGCACACAAATACAAAGGTTAGAGAGAGGTGACACATGGAAGTGGTGGAGGTGTGTAAAATGTTGAATGGATCAGAGTGAGATAAGTCAAATGTAGGTTTCTTGTTAAATGTTGTTGCTCTCGACCTCCAGCCCTTATGTTTCTGTTATGTTTTTTCATGATGTATTTTTGCATTTTATGTATATCTTCAATACCTTTACATTTTATTTTATGTGCTGTATCTTATTCTCTTTTGAGTTAAATTTCTTTTAATGAATTTCTGTGGTTGTTGTTTGCAGTATTTGCATAGTCTTGAGTTGTACTCTTTCCCTGTTCTACATCTGCAGGATGGTTGTGGCTCTCTCAGCTTGGGCAGCTAACAGAAATATTTACACAGAGAATGAAGTAGAATCTTCTCCCTTACAGGGTAAGACCAGAACTGTTTAATACGTAATTGAACATTCTATCAAAGGGCTGAGCCTGGAGGCGGCGGCAGAAGGAGTATAATGATGTCCATACTAAACGCCACCTTGAACCTACCTCCCGTCTCCTATAATGAGCTGATATGTATTGCAGCTTTTTACTTGAGGTCAAGCCTCTGAAGTGTATCAGACTGTGCTGGATGGAACTTTCGTTCCTCCATGCTTGAGGCATAACATGTGCCACAACAAAGATTGATGATTTGATAGATAACATAAAATAAAAAAGTCTGCACACTGCAACAGAAGTGCTAAAGAACTTAACAGTGACCTCCCACTTTTTTAAAGGCTCCAGTTCCAAAGTGATCTTTCCCATTCAATTGCTCCATTGACATTTAAAAAAACAAAACAAGAAGCTAATATCAAGACTTTTAAGCCTGGAACAAAGCCAACCAGCTACAGGATGAATCGTGACCAGGGCCTGAAATTAACACCCAACCACCTGCGGGTTAATTTTTCAACTGGCGGGTAACACTGGCCAACGAGAATGGAGTGATTCAGACGCGTAACTATCGTTAAGCAGGATACACAGTTGCTTACAGGCCCTGCTGTTTCATTATTGTAGTTGCAATGATCAGTTAAAGTCCAATAATTACTTTATCATATCATATGAATGTTTGTCCCAGCCCGGAACAGGAAATGATGCCTTTATGCTAGATTATGAAGATGCCCCACTAGCCATTTGCGGATTTGGATGTGCGACTGTGCTGTCATGCTGTGAAACTGGGTTGCACCATCACTGCATTAAATTAGTTACAGAGGACGCAATCACCACTCCCCCTTCACAAAACCACACAGACTCACTGGTCTTGTAAATGGCTTTGTCTGACATTTAGACATGATGTAGTGGTTAGCATTTAAAAGAAGTCCCAAAATGTAACTTTATGTCTCTTTGTTCTATTCCCATTTTACTCTGGCCAGCCAACCAAACCTCACAACCATTTCAATATTCTCTGAAGCAGCAGATGTAAGACATTCAGAATATCAAACGTTTCAGTTTCTTTGGTGTTTTCCATCAACCTGAGGTGACCATATGCCATATCTGTCAATGTTAATGCAATGCAGCACATCTGAGGACATTCTCCACATAAACCTCTGCATTTACCAGCTTCTACAATGGCTCAATTTATAATAATATGTAGTAGGGGGATTTGATTGCAAATGCGACGTGACAAATAATCAAAACTGTATTTACGGATGCAATCAATCTAATTTAATCTAACTAGCACCATTGCCATAAGAACACGCTCTGCTGCTACAGCAAACACTTCTCATTCACACTGTCAGGCCCCGGGGATGAGACACAGATTTTAATACAGATTACAAGATGTTTGTTCCAGAAGTTTGCATTGCAAAAATCCTTAAAAAAGAGTCAATAATATGTTTCTTATGGACTTGATACAGTGTTTGACAACCCTAGAGCTCAGTTTATTGTGAGCTTAGCTCCATGTATCTCATTTTCACTTTGATTTGCTGCAGCTTAAGAGCACACATGGCTTTAAAAACACACAAAAAGAAGCAGCCACACAGCCACACCACCATTTCTCTTCTTTCTGTTCGTATCTCCTTCACTTGAAGAGAAATGGCATTCTGACTTCAGAGTGGTCATGATAAACATTTTATCATATCATTTTTAAATTGTCTTCTAAATGGTTTAAGTGTTTTTTGTGTGTAAAGTAAAAGACAGCTATCTGAAAACTATGTTCAGTAAATGCGTGACATGTTATTCAAATGTTGACTAATTTGAAAGCAAAATAAAATGTTATGGCACTCCAAACTGAGCTCAGGTGCATTCTGTTTGCACCGATTATCTTGTAGATAATCTCTCACACTGGATTTTTCCAAAGCAGGTATTTTGACTTGTCACGCAGTAAAAGCCCAGGTGTTACTAATAACATTAACGATGACTCTGCGCTATTAAAATGTCCCAGTCAGTGATGGTGTGACAGTGAGCCAGTGTGCATAATATTGTGGCTTTGTCCAAAATCCATCCCCATTTAATATATAGTGCAAATTTCATCCACTATATCGTGCCTTTAGTCATTCCACTCAATAGTGTCCATAGCACAATACCTTTTGCCAGAGGTGGGAGTAGAACACAGTAGGGCTGAGACGATTCCTTGAGTAACTCGAAGAATTTGATTACTAAAAATCCTCGATGCAAAATTCTTTGCCTCAAAGCTTTGTCTTTTCAATGTAACTAACGTTGTACGCTCACTGTGCTTCCGCACGGATTATTACAAACGCACAACGGGCAGACCCTGGACACAAGACTGACTGTCACTCCCCGATGTGAGTCAAGTGCAGATTTGAGTCGCGCATGTTCAGATTTAAACCGTTTACAGCATAACATGTCATACTGATATTTGTTGAATCCATTAAATAATAAACTGTTCTTATTACTTAGACTTAGACTTAGACTTGATGACTCCCGCAAGGAAATTGAAAATTCCAGCAGCAGTTTTAGCAAGAGAAAAGAAATTAAAAAATAGATAAAAAAGACAGTATAAAGACAACAAAATAACAATAAT
>NC_045748.1:1309906-1312626 GCF_008692095.1 Etheostoma spectabile | reverse complement strand
AAGAACATTGTGTCAAATAACAAAGAAAGACCTAAATTATTATTAAGTGTCAGTGTTGAGTCCAGTATTGAAGTGATAAAGTGACTAGTGTTGAATTTAAGTCCAGTTGTGCGTGTATGTATGTCTGTATGTGTATGTGTGTATGTATGTGTGTGTTGTATGTATGTCTGTTACTGTGTGTATGTATGGTGTACTGTGTGTATGTATGTACGTGTCTGTGTGTATGTATGTACGTGTACGGTGTGTATGATGTATGTAGTATATGTATAAGTACTGTATAGTATGTATGTATTGTATGTTATGTATGTATTATGTATGTATTGTATGTATGTTGTATGTATGTATGTAATGAGTACTGTATTATGTATGTTATGTATAAGTACTGTATGTTGTATTGTATGTAGTATGTATGTTGTAGTATGTATATACTGTATGTATATGTATGTATGTATGTATTGTCCTCTCTGCCCTATTTCCTCCTCCCCTAGAGGAGTTGTGAGTCGATGGCATGAGGGACAAAGGAGTCCTTGAGTCTGTTGTTCCGGCACTTGGGAAGGAGCACCTTCCACTGAACGGCTCCTCTGGTGCTGATACGTGTGCAGGGTGGCTGGCATTTTCAGTAATGTCCAGCGTTTGTCCAATGTCCTCCTCTCTGCCACCGTCACCAGTAAACAACAATAACAGAAGATAGTAATCATTTCAAAAACGATTTAGCTATCTAGATTGTTTTTTGCTAATGTTAGCTCAAAACGCCATTCAAGTGACAGCTTTGTTGTGTTTGAGTGCTAACTTGTAGCGGCAGTTTAAGAACTTGTGAAGTAGGTCCATTTTTACAATATTGCATTACAAAAGTCTCTCGTTAGCATCTTTTGCTACTTGTTGCAAGTGACGCATGCACAACCAAATTTGCACTTGACTTACAATGGGGGGGGATGTATGTGTACTGTGTGTATGTATGTACGTGTACTGTGTGTATGTATGTACGTGTACGGTGTGTATGTATGTATGTATGTATGTATGTATAAGTACTGTATGTATGTATGTATGTATGTATGTATGTATGTATTGTCCTCTCTGCCCTATTTCCTCCTCCCCCCTAGTGAGGAGTTGTGAGTCTGATGGCATGAGGGACAAAGGATCCTTGAGTCGTTGGTCCGGCACTTGGGAAGACACCTTCCACTGAACCGGCTCCTCTGTGCTGAGACGGTGTGCAGGGTGCTGGCATTTTCAGTAATGTCCAGCAGTTTGTCCAATGTCCTCCTCTCTGCCACCGTCACCAGTAAACAAACAATAACAGAAGATAGTAATCATTTCAAAAACGATTTAGCTATCTATGATTGTTTTAATTGCTAATGTTAGCTCAAAACGCCATTCAAGTGACAGCTTTGTTGTGTTTGAGTGCTAACTTGTAGCCGGCAGTTAAGAAACTTTGTTAAGTAGGTCCATTTTTACAATATTGACATTACAAAAGTCTCTCGTTAGCATCTTCTTTGCTACTTGTTGCAAAGTGACGCATGCACAACTCAAATTTGCACTTGACTTACAATGGGGAGTGACACTGATGGTGAAGATTACAAAATTAAGGAAGACAGCAAAAATAGACAGGAGACAGGCAAGAGAAAACGGCAGAAAGATGGGTTCATTTTAATCTGCAAAAAAACTAAAAATTGTGTTTATTGTAAACATTGAACCAGCTTACCACAAGCAGGACTTCAATGCTACATCATCTCAGTAGAAAGTATCCGGTCTAGCAAACCTGACATGCTACTCTGCAAATAGCAAGGTTGTACAAACAAGCCAAAAGAAAAGCTGTCGGTTTGTAGTCTCATTGTTAAAATTTGGACAAATTATTGGAAACTTAGCTACTGGTGGAAAAAAAACAGCCCCTCTCTGCTGGTAACCTCATGGTTACTTCTATGGACGTGAATGACGTCATCGGACCATGCGGGTGATGTCTTCATTCTTCTCCTCAGTTATGTCTTTAAATGTCAGAGGTGAAAGGGAAGAGGAAAGCTAACTTTCTTTTGTGTAAGAGAACTGAGGATGATTTTATCAAGTTGCCCCCGATGCTGTGCATCGGAGTGTAAATGTGTGTGAGTGTTTATCTGATTAGCAGGTGGCAGCCTCGACCATAGTGAATGAATATGTGTGAATGGTGAATGTTTCCTGTATGATGTAAAAGCGCTTTAAGTAGTTGTTAAGACTAGAAAAGCACTATATGAATACAGCACATTTTCACAGAATTTACACATCTAACCTGTCAACGTCGGTCAAATCAGATTATTTATCAGATACTTTGAAGAGCCGGGGAAACTGAACATCTCTGGACTATGCCACTGCAGTAATAGCAACACATAAATCAGATGGCTGATTAGTCTTTAGATTCTGCAACATAATCTGCAATAATACCACTAATAAACTAACTAACTAACGGCAGTAAAAAGATACCACTTACAATCAATCTTCACTGAGCCAAAAATCCTTAAAAGAAAAGATTCTCTCCATTTGTAGACAAATTTAAATGCAAATTAAAGGGCATCACTTGGCAAGTGGTAAGTTATGATTTATACTCCCTTTGTTCTTCTGCTTACACTAACTGCCCCACCCCCCCACTCCAAAAAGCATAAAATGATCTATTCTGGCTCCTTCCTCGGCTGTCTTTTCTTTCTGCATTTAAAAGATAATTTTGGCGGCCTATAGCTCACTGAGTAAGTGCGCTT
>NC_045748.1:1309784-1309896 GCF_008692095.1 Etheostoma spectabile | reverse complement strand
GGCTGAGTCCTGCAGCGGCCCAGGTTCGAATCTAGCCTGTGGCCCTTTGCTGCGTGTCATCCCCCATCTTTCTCTCTCTCCCCATTTCACATGTCTATCCACTGTCTCTATC
>NC_045748.1:1289990-1309774 GCF_008692095.1 Etheostoma spectabile | reverse complement strand
AAAAACCCTGAAAAAATAATCTTTAAAAGATAATTTAGCGATTTCCTGCTGGTAGATGAGAAGCTTTTTGTTTTAGAAAACTCTACTACCCAGACGGATATATGAGGTACTTTAAAGTATTAGAATACAGATTAAAACATAAAAGAAGGACCAATGTATGTACAGTCCCTGACAAAAGTCTTGTCGCTTGTGTACAAATTGACCTGAAGTGCTTTGCTTTTTTAGGGTCCAAGCCCATGGGACCTAATTGATCCATATTGTCACAGGTGAAGCTCATATGACAATGCGACAACACTATGTCTTTGCAAAAATTGATCAAGGCTTACCAGCTGTGGAATATTAGAACTTTTGACAGTTTCTTTTGCACTGAAACTATTACAAAAGCTGTTGGGATTAAAATGACCATTTCTTGTAAATAAATCTTGATTAGAAATATATTTCAGCGGCACTTCGGTCAATTTGTACAAAGCGAACAGACTTTTGTCAGGGATGTACATACATTGGTCCTTCTGTTTTATGTTTTATCTGTATTCTAATACTTAAAGTCTCATATATCGTCTGGTTAGTAGAGTTTTCTAAAACAAAAGCTTCTCATCTACCAGCAGGAAATCGCTAAATTATCTTTAAAGATTATTTTTTCAGGGTTTTTTTCCTTTATTAGATAGAGACAGTGGATTAGACATGTGAAATGGGGAGAGAGAGAAGATGGGGGATGACACGCAGACAAGGGCCACAGGCTAGATTCGACCTGGGCCGCTGCAGGACTCAGCCAACATGGGGCAAGCGCACTTACTCAGTGAGCTATAGGCCGCCAAATTATCTTTAAATGCAGAAAGAAAGACAGCCAGGAAGGAGCCAGATAATCATTTTATGCTTTTGGAGTGGGGGGGTGGGGCAGTTAGTGTAACAGAAGAACAAAGGGAGGTATAATCATAACTTACCACTGCCAGTGATGCCCTTAATTTGCATTTAAATTTGTCTACAAATGGAGAGAATCTTTTCTTTTAAGGATTTTGCTCAGTGAAGTTGATGTAAGTGTATCTTTTTACTGCCGTTAGTGTAGTTTATGAGTGGTATTTGTGCAGATTATGTTGCAGAATCTAAAGACTAATCAGCCATCTGATTTATGTGTTGCATTACTGCAGTGGCATAGTCCAGAGATGTTCAGTTTCCCCGGCTCTTCAAAGTACTGATAAATAATCTGATTTGACGACGTTACAGGTAGATGTGTAAATTCTGTGAAAATGTGCTGTATTCAATAGTGGCTTTTAGTCTTAACAATACTTAAAGCGCTTTTACATCATACAGGAAACATTCACCATTCACACATATTCATATCAACTATGGTCGAGGCTGCCACCTGCTAATCAGATAAACACTCACACACATTTACACTCCGATGCACAGCATCGGGGGCAACTGATAAAATCATCCTCAGTTCTCTTACACAAAAGACAGTTAGCTTTCCTCTTCCTTTCACCTCTACATTAAAGACATAACTGAGGAGAAGAATGAAGACATCACCCGCATGGTCCGATGACGTCATTCACGTCCATAGAAGTAACCATGAGGTTACAGCAGAGGGGGCTGTTTTTTTTTCCCACCAGTAGCTAAGTTTCCAAATAATTTGTCCAATTTTAAAACATGAGACTACAAACCGACAGCTTTTCTTTTGGCTTTGTTGTACAACCTTGTCTATTTGCAGAGTAGCATTCAGGTTTGCTAGACCGATACTTCTACTGAGATGATGTAGCATTGAAGTCCTGTTTTGGTAAGCTGGTTCAATGTTTACAATAACCACAATTTTTAGTTTTTTGCAGATTAAAATGAACCCATCTTTCTGCCGTTTTCTTCTCTTGCCTGTCTCCTGTCATTTTTGCTGTCTTCCTTACATTTTGTAATCTTCACCATCAGTGTCACTCCCCATTGTAGTCAAGTGCAAATTTGAGTTGTGCATGGCGTCACTTTGCAACAAGTACAAAGAAATGCTAACGAGGACTTTTGTAATGTCAATATTGTAAAATAACCTACTAACAAAGTTTCTTAATGCCGCTACAAGTTAGCACTCAACACACAAAGCTGTCACTTGAATGGCGTTTTGAGCTAACATTAGCAATTAAACACAATCATAGATAGCTAAATCGTTTTTGAAATGATTACTATCTTTCTGTATGTTTTTTACTGGTGACGGTGGCAGAGAGGAGGACATTGGACAAACTCTGGATTCTACTGAAAAGGCCAGCCACCCCCGCACACCGTCATCACACAGAGGAGCCGTTCAGTGGAAGGCGCTGCTCCTTCCCAAGTGCCGGACCAACAGACTCAAGGACTCTCTTGTCCCTCATGCCATCAGACTCTACACTCCTCCTACTAGGGGAGGAAATAGGGCAGAGAGGACAATACATACATACATACACATACATACATACGTTACAACATACATACATACATACATACATCACACTACTACGTCTATACTCACATACTACAGACATCATACATACATACACTACATATACATATAATACATACAGCTACTTATACATACATACAATACATATAACCAGTAAACATCTACATACATACAACCTACCGTACACTACATACATACACAAAAACAGTACACGTACTACATACACAGTACACATACTACCCACATACACTACATACATACACACAGTACAACATACATGACACACAGTACAATAAGACATACAATACAACGCAAAGTGGACTTAAATTCACACTAGTCACTTTATCACTTCAATACTGGACTCAACACTGACCTTTAATAATAAATTGTCTATGTTTTCTTTGTTATTTGACACATGTTCTTATTATTGTTATTTTGTTGTCTTATACTGTCTTTTTATCTATTTTTAATTTCTTTCTCTTGCTAAAACGCTCTGGGAATTTCAATTTCCTTCGGGAGTCATCAAGTCTAGTCTAATTAAGTAAAAAACGTTTTGTATTTAATGGATGTCAACAAATATCTATGACATGTTATGCTGTAAACGGTTTAAATCTGAACATCCGACTCAAATCTGCACTTGACTCACATCGGGGAGTGACAGTCAGTTCTTGGTCCAGGGCTGCCCGTTGTGGCGTTGTAATAATCCGTGAGCGGAAGCACGTGAGCGTTACAACGTTAGTTATTGAAAAGACAAAGCTTTGAGGCAAGAATTTTGTCATCGAGGATTTTGTAATCAATTCTTCGAGTACTCAGGAATCGTCTCAGCCCTACGTGTTCTACTCCAGCTCTGGCAAAAGTATTGTGTATGACACTATTGAGTGGAATGACTAAGCACGATATAGTGGGTGAATTTGCACTATATATTAAATGGGAGGATTTGGACAAGCCACATAATTATTGCACACTGGCTCCTGTCACACCATCACTGACTGGACATTTAATAGCGCAGAGTCATCGTTAATGTTAGTATACACCTGGGCTTTTATGGTGACAAGTCAAAATACCTGCTTTGGAACAAATCCATGGTGAGAGATTATCTACAAGATAATCGGTGCAAACAGAAGCACCTGAGCCTCAGTTTGGAGTGCCATAAATTTTATTTGCTTTCAAATTAGTCAACATTGGAATAACATGTCACGCATTTACTGACATAGTTTCAGATAGCTGTCTTTTACTTACACACAAAAAAACACTTAACCATTTAGAAGACAATTTAAAAATGATATGTAAATGTTATCATGACCACTCTGAAGTCATAATATGCTCTTCAAGTGAAGGAGATCAACAGAAAGAAGAGAAATGGTGGTGTGGTGTGTGGCTGCTCTTTTTTGTGTGTTTTTAAAGCCATGTGTGCTCTTAACTCAGCAAATCAAAGTGAAATGAGATACATGAGCTTAAGCTCACATAAACTGAGCTCTAGGGTGGTCAACACGTATCAAGTCCATAAGAAACATATTATTGACTCTTTTTTAAGGCTTTTTGCAATGCAACTCTGGAACAAACATCTTGTAATCTGTATTAAAATCTGTGTCCACCCGCGGGCCTGACAGTGTGAATGAGGTGTTTGCTGATCAGCAGAGCGTGTTCTTATGGCATGGTGCTAGTTAGAGATTAAATTATTGATTGCATCCGTAATACAGTTTTGATTATTTGTCACGTCGCATTTTCAATCAAATCCCCTACTACATATTATTATAATTTGAGCCATGTAGAGCGTAACATGCGAGTTTTGTGGAAGTGTCCCTCAGACTTGCTCATTGCATTAACATTGACAGATATGGCATATGGTCACCTCAGGTTGATGGAAAACACACCAAGAAACGAAACGTTGATATTCTGAATGTCTTACATCTGCTTGCTCAGAGAATATTGCAATGTTTGTGAGGTTTGGTTGGCTGGCCGAGTAAATGGGAATAGAACAAAGAGACTAAAGTTACATTTTGGGACTTCTTTTAAATGCAACCACTACATCAGTCTAAATGTCAGACAAAGCCATTTACAAGACCAGTGAGTCTGTGTGGTTTTGGATGAGGGGTGAGTGGTGATGCGTCCTCTGTAACTAATTAATGCAGTGATGGTGCAACCCAGTTTCACAGCATGACAGCACAGTCGCACATCCAAATCCGCAAATGGCTAGTGGGGCATCTTCATAATCTAGCATAAAGGCATCATTTCCGTTCCGGGCTGGGACACTTCAATGATGTGATGAAAGTAATTATTGGACTTTAACTGTCATTGCAACTCAAATGAAACAGCAGGGCCTGTAAGCAACTGTGTCTGCTTAACGATAGTTACGCGTCTGAATCACTCCATTCGTCTGGCCAGTTGTTACCCGCCAGTTGAAAATTAACCCGAGGTGTTGGGTGGTTAATTTCAGGCCCTGGAACTTCATCCTGGCTGGTTGGCTTTGTTCCAGCTTAAACGTCTTGATATTAGCTTCTTGTTTGTTTTTTTAAATGTCAATGGAGCATTGAATGGAAGATCACTTTGGAACTGGAGTCCTTTAAAAAAGTGGGGGTCACTGTTAGTTCTTAGCCTATCTGTTGCAGTGTGCAACTTTTATTTTATGTTAGCTATCAACACTCAATCTTTGTTGTGGCACATGTTAGCCTCAAGCATGGAGAACGAAAGTTCCATCCAGCACAGTCTGATACACTTCAGAGGCTTGAACCTCAAGTAAAAAGCTGCAATACATATCGCTCATTTAGGAGACGGAGGTAGGTTCAAGGTGGCGTTTAGTAATGGACATCATTTACTCCTTCTGTCGCGCCCGCCTCCAGGTCGCCCTTTGATAGAATGTTCATTACGTATTAAACAGTTCTGGTCTTACCTGTAAGGGAGAAGATTCTACTTACTTCATTCTGTGTAAATATTTCTGTTAGCTGCCCAAGCGTAGAGAGCCACAACCATCCTGCAGATGTAGAACAGGAAAAGAGACAACTCAGACTATGCAAATACTGCAAACAAAACCACAGAATTCATTAAAAGAAATTTAACTCAAAGAGATAAGATACAGCATAAATAAAAGAAAGGTATTGAGATATACTAAAATGCAACAAATACATCATGAAAAAACATAACAGAAACATAAGGGCTGGGAGGTCGAGAGAACAACATTTAACAAGAAACCTACATTGACTATCTACTCTGATCCATTCAACATTTTACACACTCCACCACTTCCATGTGTCACCTCCTCTAACCTTTGTATTTGTGCATGCGTACAGTATTCCTGGTCCGGCCTTACCGCCGTGCTCAGTCCCCCCTGCCGCCTCTGTGTTCCCCTCCTCCCCCGCAGGCGGCGACCAGATCTTGGAGGTGAACAGCCGAGCTTTCTGAGCATCCCGCACGACGAAGCCGTCAGGGTCCTGAAGTCGTCACGCCACTGATGATACGGTGAAGCCGGGCCGCCTGCCACATGCAAGGCGGTGGGGGGGGACCAGTGGTCGCCAGCTCGCAGATCGGGAGAAAGCTCCGCCAACAGCAGCATGGCAGGGTGAGTTTTGCTTCAGGAAATGAAACATGGGATTCCACTTGAAAGGTCACAAATTCTCTTAGAGTAGTAGCCCTCTTTTCCTTTCTTTTTCCTTTTTTTAAATCGCCTACTCCTTTTGAGTAGGGTGTCATTAGTTTGTAAGTGTGTGGGTCAGGGAAGGAGTTCTGTCTTTGAGTTTAGAAGGTTTCTTTGGACTGAAAGTCAAAAATAAAAACAAAAAAAAACAAAAAAGAAAGAAACAAAAAAAAGAAGAAAATACCCAATCAAAGACTGTTACTCTAACTGGATAATGCTGAACCTTTTTTTTAATTACTAAAGTTCAACAACAAAGTATATTACATTTTGGAAATCAAAACAAAGTGTAAAATCGTGCCCCGTTCAATTACTTCAGTTTATATTTATCAACAGCAAATAGCACTCAAACCTCACAGAACAAAAACGCATTAAAACAGTTACACCACAAAATAATATGTCTCAGCATATTGTTTTAATCTTGAAGTAAAACATTTGGTCACAAGAAAGAAAACTAAGTAATAAAAATAAAACCCAATTGAACAAATTTAAACCTTTAGGAAAAAATTTTGCTCTATTGCAAGAGATAAGTCAAATATATGCAGTATTATACAGCTTTGTACACGTTAATATGTGATGTCAAAGAACGCCATGGTGCGAGCACGAAGACTGCCCATTTCAGTCTTGTGCTATAAGGATACTGGTATTATACGGGATATGTGACCAGGCATGCAATCTCTGGGAAATATCTATGTGTATATTGCAAGTGTTTTTAAACTTTAAATGTAAATTTATTTTCTTCAGTCAGGCTTTCAACATAGATTTTTCTGCCCCATTGCAGTACTTCTGAAGCAGGTGAGGACATGACTCCACAAATCTTCATCGATTCTCAGTTATCACAAATGTTCTAGGGAGTTTTTTTGAAAATTACAAAGGGACACTAAATAGATATTCTTTAGATCCGTAATTCTGATTTAATTACACAGCCAGTCTTGTTGCAGATATTATGACGTTCAAATGTTGTGGGAGTTACCACAAGTGACGTTTCACGTTTTTTGTTCCCACTGACGTCAATGAAAACTTTGATGACGTCACAGAAGATTTTGTCATTTAATTAGTAATCTAACAAAATTAAACCACAAAAAAATGGCACTGACAGAACTGGGACTTGAGAACAGTGCATCGGAAAAAGCTTAACAGACACATTGAAGAGAATGCCAAAGAAAACATCCTCTTTGTCTTTGACTAAAGTAGATGCCCATCCTTTATCGCCCAATGTGAGCAGATGTTCGTCAGTTAGTCAGATGGCAGAATCTCATTCACTCCTTTTTTAGCAGAAATAAAAGGCAATATGCAGCAGTGTTGGAAAAATGCCAGAGCTCCCTTTTAAAATACCACACTGGGCAATTAATTTTTAGCTCAGGACATTGTGATTGTGATGTCCAACAACCAAATTAAGTCTGATGTAAATTCAGACCATGTCTCATCTACTTAATAACACAATCCAACGGCTGACACTCCAAACTGTATTCCCTCTGATTCTCCAAAACAAGGGGGTTATAAAAGGTTTTACATTTACAGTTGTGTCAAAATAAAAGCATCCAACATCATGTAACCTCATAATCATATTTTTGGCAGAAGTAAAATTTCTACATGGCAAATAATTTCTAGTAAGTGTGGAGAGTCATAGAAAACCAACAGAGCAACAGTCATGACACTGCTGCTCATTCTGTGGAATGAAATCTGTAATTGAAAAGGCATGTTCACAATAATAGCAGGTGTTGCGTTCAGTTAGTGAGGTTATGATTTTTTGTAAGAACAGGTGTCGTTATGGCCCTATTTAGGAAGGAAGGAGGCAAATGTTGAGCATGCTGGTTATAGGTGCATTTCACACTGAAATACTCAGCAAAATGGTCGTTCCAGACGTGCTCTGAGGAACAGCCGATTAAAAAAGTTGATTGGAGAGGGGAAAACATCAGTTATAAATAGTTGGTTGACTCGTGCAACACAGATGTGAAGCAGTTTTAGAAAATATGTATGCAACTAATAGTACTGCAGTGATTCAAAGTAAAGCTAAACATTAAGACATTTTTAGTTCAATACAGTAAATTTGAGTTTGTAAAAAAAAATGCAAATACTGGTTTTTTTGCAAACAGCCTAATATCCTTTTTCTTCACTTCTGTAAAGTATATAACAAAACTTGATCTATTTTGGTCTGTTTTAATGGAATTGATTGTGCAGTGTTCCACTGCTTGAGATTATTAATTAGAAGCCTTAGGATTTGGAGCATTCATGCACTTTTTTTTAAACAACACTATTATTCTGAACCAACTGCACATATCAGTAATTCTGGGCGAACACCCCCTGAGATATTTCTTTTGGTTTTTCCAGGGTTTTTTTTATTGCAGAGGCATCACACATCAGTAAGATAGATATTGTATGTAGTCATTCCAGTACTCTAATAGAACTTAATCATAGCTGAAACAACAGCAAGTTTTTAGTTTAATTTGGACTTGAAATGCTACTCCCAATGTCACTACTTTTTACGTAATGTCTGACCCACACAGATTGAATTTATATTTGATATTTTTATATTCTAAAAGGAAAATCTTATTATGCCAGAGCAGTCAAAAAAAAAGTGAGTTATGAAGTCATTTTCAAAGTATCAAGAACCAAAGGTGCCTAACTCAAACAAACATAACCAAGAGCATAACCTAATAATAAGCAAAAGATATGTTAATACACCCTCCATGCAACAAACAAAGTTAACAATGTCAAAACAAATAGTAACACAATCCTACTTTTAGACGTCACAGGATTTGAAAAATAGGAAGGACTTTAATGGTTTGGCCCCTTTAAACTTTACATCATTATTCCAGTAAGCACATGAGGCAACCAACCACTGCTTTGGATGGACCAAAACTAGGCGTAAAAGTAAAGGGACCAGCTTTTGCGGTGGGTGCTCCCATCCTCTGGATTAGCCTTCCAATAATGTTGGGAGGCGCAGGCTATATACTGTATACTTTTCAGTTCCCGCTGAAAGACCTTTTTATCTGGCTTTTGGTCCTAGCGAGTCTGGGGTCAAATGTCTTTTATTGTTTTAATGTTCCATGTTATCTGTAACAATATATTGCGTTATATTCTGTTTTCATTTTGTACTTGACATGGAAGAAAAAACAAAATGACTTGTTCCAAAAACTAAAAACTACAAACTTAAAACTAATGAAAGACAAAAGTGTGAAGATCGGTGTGTTGTGATTGACACAACATGAGGGTTGGACACTATAGTCTAGCTAGCTGTCTGGATTTACCCGCAGAGATCTGAGGCATTAACCAGAATCTCAGAAATCCACCAAAGTTTAAATTCAACACAAAGAAAGAGGAAGGGACAGAGCCCCCCTTGAGGTCAGCTGAGGAAAAACCCGTAAACTTAAACTTGGTTGTGTCTCTTACCTCAGTTAAATTGCTCCTCTAGTTATACTACAGCACTCTGTTAAAAAATAATTGGAGACACTAACTTATTTAATCTAAATTAATAGATGAGTTTGTGTCGGTGTTGTAGTTTATAGGCCGGCTGCTATATAGACAACTTATTCCTCCTGGTTGGAGTGACGTTGTTTGATAAATTAGTTTGTAGCTGATTGTAACCTACTACTTAAGAAAGATCAAAGTCATTTTGAATTTAATATCATTTTGCTATAGAGTATTGATCCCAGAAGTTCAAATCTGAAAACATCTTTCTAACTTTGCTCACGTTCGGCCGAAAATGAGGGACCTCTGGTGAAATATCCGCTGCACTTGAACAATCCCAGAAATGAAACGTTTTAATACCCTACCATTTTGCTACATCTGTAATACTTATATTTATGAATTATGGCTAATAATGATTTATTTTACTTTGGATATTTAAAAACAAATTTTGGCTGTTTTAGTTTGAAACGTTTTACTACCGAATTTGTTTCTTCTTATGTGTCATTACCATGTTGCATATTTGGAATCGTGAGATTATAGTGCTACACACAGTGTTTGATTAAGGATTTTTTTTCCATAAAGACTATTTATGTGGCAGTACAAAGAGACAGCCAAGGCGAGTCATCGGAAATCAGTGTGAGGAAGATAAACGGCTGAGTTGGCCTCAAAAGTCTACCGGGCTAATTGAATTGAACCAAAAACAGGTTTCCATGCTGAGTTTAATTGCAATTGCAAGTGGGACTGCTGTATTTTCTGACTTGGTTTAATAACATTGTTGTTATCTTGGCGAAGGCAGCACGTGAGTTGTTGCTGGGACTTTGTTGTGGTTGTTTTGGCCTTGGGATGTAACGAAATCTACTCTGTCACTTTCACTTGGATGCAAAAAGCCATTTCAAACACTTGCTTTATGTTTGCGGCGGAGAGTGTGTCACTGTTGTTGGTGGCCATGCATTTGAGGTGCTTTACATTTAAGAAAAGTCTGACTGAAGACTATGGTCTTTTACTTTTCCTGTAGAAGACGTTTCTGCTCTTTTAAGTAACATAAAACCATGACGAAGATTAGAAAATCTGTGTTACTGTGAATTATAAGCCTGTGATACACGAGAAATGTATTCAAAAAAAATGAAAAGCTGTCAGTCAAGATATTTTAAATCCTCTTTACCATAGTGTGGCGTGTGTGTGTGTGCGTGCGTGTGTTACATTTTGTTGTCACTAACGCAAACAATCTCCTCACTATCCACAAGCTCCTGTCCCCCAGAACACACTGTAAAAAAACATCTCCTCACTTTCTGCTAGTGCAGGTCCTCAGAACACACTGTAAAAAAAAATCCCTCCCTTCTGCTAGCTGGCGCGGTCCCCGAACACACTGTAAAAAAACATCTCCTCACTATCCCTAGCTGCCTGTCCCCAGAGCACACTGTAAAAAAAACATCTCCTCACTATCCGCTAGCTGCTGTCCCAGAACACACGGTAAAAAACAATCTCCTCACTATCCGCTCGCTGCCTGCTCCAGACACACTGTAAAACATCTCCTCATATCTGCTAGATGCCTGTCTCCAGAACACTGTAAAAAACATCTCACTATCGGTAGATGCCTGTCCCCAGAACCACTGTAAAAAAACGCGGTCTCTGTAGACAGCCCAGGGTCTACAAACGACACAAAACCAACTGTGCCCACTGCACAACGAGCCGACCACACACAGTGTTTCGTTCCAGCCAATAACCAACAAGAAGGATTTTGGGGGGGGGGTGGGGGGTTAGTGCACAGAGTACGATGAAGAGGAGGAGGGACAAGCAGTCCTGTTTGTTTCAAAATACTTTGAACCTCAACAAGAAGTAACGTCACCAACATCGCTTAGAGCATCTTAAAGGTTTGCTCCTTGATTGATAAAAGCTTGTTAGGAGGGTTCTCCTGCAGAAATGGCAAAAGTATCATTCCCGTACTCAGTAGTACAGATAATTGTGTAAAAATACTCTGGTAAAAGTAGAAATACTGATTTAACTCTTTACTCAAGTAAAAAGTAACAGAGTACAGGCTTAGAAATTACTTAAAAGTATAAGTAAAGTAGCCTTAGGAATAGACGAAGCTACCTGGACCAGACAGATGTTACAGAGAGAAACTACAGTGGACATGGGAACTACAGTGGACATGGGAAAAAGCTCTTTATTCTTTAAATGCTTGCCTACATTTTAATGTCTGTCGCCAATAGGCATAAACATATAGTTTTTATGTGACAGAGACTGGGACTCCAGGTAATAAAATTCTGACGAGAGCGAGTGGCAAGATATGAATTCAAGTGGGATTTTGTGAGAAGTCTGTGTATATTACCTCCATTAGATTTAATTTATAGATGACGCAAAAATAATAACTAACGCCAGTGAATTTATTTGAAACTTAGTGAGGACTAGATTGGACGCATTTAAAGCTGATTCTGGTTCACTCGGCTCAGGGTGTGCTGTTAAACACAGACGGAGACACTTCTCTCTGTGATTGCTTTCAATCAGGCACCAGTACAAACATGGGGGGGGGGGTAGCTCTGCTATGCGTGTGGGTGTAATAAAAGAAATAAATGACACTGTAAAGGAACTGTACACAATGCATTAAGCCCCACCCCCCATCTATATCTAGTAATAATAACAATAAACCCACTAATAATTAAATTATCTTAATGAGAAGGACTTTCAACCAATTGCCATTTTTAGCGAATCAACATCCGGTGTAAACCAGGTAACAGGTGAAGAAACAAACAAGTAACTTCAGATTGCCAGAACTACGGTCCAACAACAACAGGCTTAACATGACCTGACAAAGTAGTATGATGCCTTACAGTTCCAAGACACACACATCTACAAATGATTATCCACGGACAGGATAGACTTTTTTCTTTTCCTCTCTTGTTTCCATGTGCCGTGAGCGTGTCCCGAACACGGTGTGAGCGTGTCCGCGCTCATTCCCACACATGCACTCAACAATACACCTGATATACGACCTTTAGTTACAAAACTAAAGTACGAAGACCAGTTTGTAAATGTAAGAAGGAGAGAAAGTAACCGATATTCGTTGTTAAATTAAGGAAGTAAAAAGAAAAAGTTGCAACAAAAAAATAAATAGGAAAGTAAAATATGCTGACAAATCTCCTTGAGTAACTGTAAACCAAAATATTTGTACTATGCGTTCTTCCCATCTCTGGTTCTCCTGTGTGTATAACTCACTATACGCTATCACGTTTGGCCTTTTAGGGTTCCATAATCATCGTGTGGGTATGGAGTGCATGCAGTGAATCTACGCTTAATCTTACTGAGCACTGAGACAAACCATCTAGGAACAGCATTGCAAATTAGCTTAGGCGTATAAATGCTGTGGTACGGGGCCTTAAGGGTTTCTGCTACCTACGGTCTCCTAAGATTGTAAGGTCGGAATTGAAGTTCCCTTAATAAGTCGAGGCAACCTTGCTGCCAGTTGTAATGTGGTATGTGCAAATCAACGTGAGGGGAAAATTCAATGAAAGAGTGCCTATGACTTTTATATTATTTATTAATGAGTGTAAATACAACATTTTTTGACTCGTATTTTGACGATGTCTTAGTTACTGTCCCTTGTACTCATTCCATTGTGGTAACTGCATTGTGTGTGTGTGTGTGTGGTGGTGTGTGTCTGGTCTGTTTCTGTTTCTGTGGTTTTCTGGTCTGTGTGTACATTACCTAACTAGCCTCAGTGATTTTGGTCTTCTCATCTGATTCTCCGGCAGCTTCCCGGTGGAAAAAGAGTCCTCGGCGCAGGAAAGGTGAGATTCCACAGATAGCCATTTCTTCTCTGTGTGTGGACAACCGGAACACTATCTGTTGGTGTTTGTTTATCTTTCGGGAAAGAAATCTGTCTTTGGGTGTCAGGGGTGTCCAACTGACACTTTTGAGGTTGGGCTGACTGGCTGTAACTGTCATGTTCTTCTGTTACTGTGGAACCACATTTTAAAGTCTGGGCCTAGAAAAAGCTCACAGATTGTCACAGTATACAAAATAATGGTTTTTCTTTGTTTTATTATGTTTCAAATCATAAGCTAATACGTTTATTTATCGTATCAAATCTAAGAAAAGTTCTCTCGATGATTTTGGAGGGTTCTACAGATTTACAAAACATTTACAAAAACAATTTCTAGTAATTCCCTAAGAGCAAGAATTTAGCGCGCGACAGTAGCGAGAAGAAAATCCCTGTAAAGGAAGGAGAAGAAACCTCGGCCAGGACCCAGGGGTCTTGCAGGCGGGTTGACCGTTGAGGTTGGGGGGTGTGATGCACAGTGGCCAATTAATAGTCACAATAAAGATTTAAATTTGGAACACTGACTAGGAAAATGGTAGTCGTATTAGTTCAGTATTAGCAGGGCGTTACAGGGTGTGGTAGCGGTGGCATAGCAGAGTAGGGGGATTGTAGCAGGAACCAGCAGACCCTGCAGGGCATCGTAGAGCGTTAGCAGGGTTGTACCATCCGTACCAAAGCAATATGTTGGGCCAAAGAAAACATCAAGAACTAGATTAGTAACAAGATTCTGGGACAGGATGCAAAAATGGGAAAGGAGAGGAGAGCAGCGATCAGTGTGGTCAAGGAGGAAGGAAGGAACATCCCCCGGAACAGCTAAAAACTATAGACAGACAGCGATAACTAAGAGACGGCGTACAGGTTAGAGAGATGCCTGGCGGGATAGAACTCTCACCATCCGGATCGGGCATACTTGGCTGCTACCCTCGTACTTAATGATATTATTAATATATTGGTATTAATCTGACGATCTCTGACTGAGAACGGTGGCCTGGCTAGGCAGATGGCAACTCTCCCACTCTCGATAATAATACTATAGCTTTATAAACGAGGGGGTTCTTCAGTTTATGCTTAAAAGTGGGGCCAGTTTCTGCCCCCCCATACCCAGCTGAGCTTGTCACAAGAGAGGGCTTGATAGCTTAAGGCTCTGGCTCCCAACCTACTTTAGAGACTTTAGAGAACCACAAGTAGTCTCTGATATTTGGGAGACGTAGTGATCTATGGGACAAATAAGGCAGCATCAGCCTTTCTAGATTGTTGGTGCTAGACCTTTAGAGCTTTGTAGGTCAGGAGAGGATTTTTAGTTCAATCCTGAGATTTACAGGAAGCCCAATGCAGCAGAGAGCTAATAAAGTGAAATATGATGGGCCGAGACACAAGTTGAGGTTTGTTTTAAATGGGTGTTAAAGGAAAATATTCTGCCATACAAAATACTCCTAGATTTCTGGACAAGTAGTGCTTGTAGGCCAGAGCAAAACAATCCAACTGGGTAGCTATATCTTTACATAATGAGGTTCGGAGGTGTGTAGGCCAGCACAATAACTGCAGTTTTTGTCTTGAGTTAAAGGAAAGTTCGGGTGTATCCGACACATAGCTCGTGTTGTTGTAACATTGGAGAGCTGTCAGTAGCGAGAAAACAAAACCAGTCGGTGTGTCACACATGTATATCCTTCTGATGAGCGTTAGCACCAACAGGCTTAAACAGGGGCAATTTTAAAACGTGTCTTTAGCCTCCAAAATTGTCAAAAGGTCGTTAAAAGTGCACTACCGCATGTGAAGGTTCTCAGAGTGGACACAGTGAATCGTGATGTGTAGATGTGACAGAAAGGATGAAGTTTCTGCTATTCAGCTTGTTGTAGTTCCTGTGTTGAGGACGGCAGTTGGAGAGCTTAGGGATCGTCTACAACTAACCACAGAAAGAGATCAAAACAAAAGATGTGGCTGTCCAATTTAAATGCTAAAAGGTAGTGTCTCCCAACTTATCCTCAATTAACCACTTGTTCTCCTGCTCGTGTTACTACATACACTTTTACAAAATAGCATATTGCTTATTTTAGGTTTAGTTGTGTCCTTGCTCCTCAGATGTCAACATTTCAGAGATGTTATTTGATTGGCCAGACAAGTAGAGAAGCACCGCTGCAGATTTGATTGGCTTGAGATTACTTGGGTTTGTATCACGTTTTGGCACTCAGACTGAGACCAGTAAAGTTCAGAAGTTGGCTAAAACAGACGCAATGTTGGGTTTTACACCTTGGGTTAAAGTCATCGCGTTTCATGTTTTTGTCGTCTGCTTTTAGTATAATTGTGTTTAGTTAACCAGGTTATTGTAGGGCTTGCCAACATCTAATGCTATGACTATCTTGACAATGTTAAGTCCACCAGGCTATCAAACACATGCCTTTGGTGTTGTTATAGTATGTGTACATATACCTGACACTGTCCTTAACTTACTCCGCCATTTTGTATTGCTTTACTAACTTGTTTTCACTTTGACTGTGCCTTGCAAAAAAAGCAAAAAAAGAGCAAAGTTGGGAGGAGACAGCAAGCTGGACACAGAGAAAAGAAAGGGGGGAGAGGGGAAAGGTGTGAGGGAGAGCTCCCTTTGCATCATATGGAAGCTCTGATCGGACAGTTTCTCCTGAGACATAGTGCGGCGGCATTGCACTGTAGCAACAACACTGTAAAGAGAACATAAAGAGAGAGCCGATGCTGTGGGAGGTATTTTGAGAGTAGAGGTACACTTCCTCCAGATTCAGGGACAAAAAGGGTTAAACAGTGATTTATAGACTTGTGTTAAGTGTTAGCCACAAACCAGACAACCGGTGTGCCTTTTTGGCAAGGTGCCCTTTGCACGTTTTCGCACGGCTGTATTATGGTAATGGCAGTTGACAGCTATACAGTATCTTTGGTGTATTGTGAAGACCTCTGTCACACTGGCAGGGAGAGGGAATTTCTTAACTGCAACTTTCTGTCCTTGAATAAATAAAAATAAATAAAAAACATACCTTATGTTTTCACGAAATGTAGTGGTTTGAAACCGTGACGTGTTCACACCTCCGGGTTATAACCTTGACACCCGACCCTGGCCCACTGCCTACTGCTAACACTTATGAGGGCATTCTGAGATAAAAGGGTCTTACAAGTATGGCAGGACGTTTCAAATAGTGTTGCAGATTTCCACAACGATTATTTTGGCAGCCTGCACATTTCATATGCTTTGGCCCCTGCCAAAATCAACCTCACCAAACCAACACATCTTCATAACCTAAATAAGTGTGTAGTAGTAAAAAAAACACATCATTCCTGTGAATTGGTCTTGTCACAAAATAAAATAAAAGATAGGTAGTTATCAATAAATCTTTTATACACTGTAAATCCATTCAGGCTTAAAGCAAACACATTAATAAAAGACTTTTCATTTGGGAAAAGTTGAAATCTTCAAATGATGGGAGGAGCCGAAGAGAAGCGAATTTGAATTAAAGAATAATCTTTATTAGCGGGCTTCAAAGCTATTTGTAAGTACTTTACCCTCTTTTCTTGTTGTATGAAAGAAATGTCTTGATAATACTAATGTTACCCCAATTAGTTCACTCCACGTAGCCCTGATCTAGCTCTTACTTACAGCAGACGGGCGTCACAGGTATAAACCAGGAGTTCGTTCTGTATTTCCAGACAATTCTTATGGTGACCAATGCACCTGTGCCGCCGAACTCCCTAAATGCAGCAATTCACCATTTCCCCTTTTAAAGATATAGTTTAACTCCATGCCGCAAGTGTACGATTGCCTGAAGCAGGTCTCTAAAAGAATTCTTAAGGAACACCTGTGTCCTGCAGTAGCAGACACTGCATCATTTCTCTTGCTGTGAATTATTTTCTATGTCTTCAACCGCCAGGTGACTGAAACAGCAGTGGGGTTTGAGTATTTCTTAGACAGTTAGTTATTTATAAAAGGTTAGGTGGGTATCTTTTTAATCTGGGACTTTATTTTTACCATACACTTGGTGTCTAGGACATGCAGTACTGTATGTGAACAAAAACTTTGAAATTGTCATATTGAATGAAACGCTGTATCCCGGCAACCACAAATTTCGCCAGAGTGGAAAGACAAGAACAGCTACAAATGATTAACTGTTACTCTGTATCTGCTGTTCCTAGTTTGTTTACAGTGCTCTTTAAGGTATGGTTAATACTGTTGCTTGTTAGGTGATGGTAAATACAGTGCTCTGTTAAGGTATGGTGTAAATACAGTTGCTCTGTTAAGGTAGGTAAAGTGTCATTAAGGTAGTAATTGGTCAAGTGTTGGACTGCTATGTGTGGACGCGAAGAACAAACCCACTCATACGGTCTCCCTGTGCTGCAATGGCACAAGGTTATCGTGCAGAATTGCTGCACTACTAGTGGCAGTGCCCGTCAAAACATGCCTGTTGGAGTGGTTTATTGCTCAGCTTCTTCTATTGCTACTTGTAGCTTTCTCCCGAGAACCACTATACTCCAAAATCTGAGGGACCCCCAGAGCAATTAATATGAACTAAGCGTAACTACTCTTACACATGTGATGAGGGGCCCCAAACGGGATAACACATTGTGTGTGTGTGTGTGTGTGGTTGTGTGTGTGTGTGTGTGTGGGTTTGTGTGGTCGTGTGTGTGTGGTGTGTGTGTGTTGTGTGTGTGTGTGTGGGTGTGTGGGTGTGTGGGGTGTGGGGTTTTGTGTGTGTGTGTTTGGGTGGGTGGGTGGGTGGGTGGTCTGTACTGTCTGTCTCACCTCTAGACACCGGTGAGAGTCAAGACAGCAACAGTACATAAACGTGAACTGTTGTTTATTTTGTAAAGTATCCGTGGTGCTGTGGCCTATCCTGTATGGTGATTACCTAATCGTTGACCTTGAAACATTCGCTGCCAGCGTGGCACCAGCAACAAAGCCAATATCATTGCACCGCAGTGCTGTCTGCGCATGAGTTGGGAAACAGAGACTTTCCGATTAGTAGATAGATATGGAAATCATAGGAGTATGTGTATCTGTGCATTTTTGATTTTATTTGACAAATTGATAAAAAAGGGATCTAGGATTAGAATCAGTGTATCAGTTCTTCTTCTTATTACGAAAGTTATACAACCAATTCCAATGAAATTTTGAGAAGTGTATTACGAGTTAATATAAATGCATTACAGTGAGTTTCCAATCTTTTCAATTCAACTGACATTCAAGTGTTGAACTACCAAGCCATATAATTATTGTAACGATAATACTTTATTGTTTAATTTACAAAAATTCAAATGTTTTAATTTGATACCGCACACTCATAAGGTTTGGGAATGAGGACAATGGTGTTGAAGCTTTTTAGGTGGAATTCTTTCCCATTCCTGGTATGTATGACTCAGTTTGCTCAACAATGTAGGCGGGTCTCTGTTGTTGTATTTTGCACTTCATATGCGCCCCACATTTCATCACTGGAAAACAGACTCTGGAATGCAGTCGGCCATCTAGTACTCCCACTTTTACTTACCATGCTGTTGTAACACGTGCAAATGTGGCTTAGCTTGTCTTGCTGCAAATTAGCTGGGACCGTCCCTGAAAAAAGACGTTGCTCAGAGGCAACTGTATGTACCCTTTCAGATTAATGAGTGGAATATGTGCAAGTTACCCATGTCATGGCACTAAAACCAGCCCCCACCCATCACGGAGATGTATGCTTTTTTTAATTGCACTGTTACAATCTAGATTGTATTTTCTTCTTCGGCCTTTGAAGACTATGTCTCATGAATTTCCAAAAACATTGGTGTAGGACCTCGTCAGACCATCGCACACCTTTTCACTTTGACGTCAGTCCACCTCAGAGAGCTCGGGCCCAGAAAAAGCGCGGGGGTTCTGGGTGTGGTGTTGCGAAAGGGCTGCACGTTGCATGGTTTTTAATATGCCCTTGTAGATGTATGGATGAACTGTGTAAACTGACCGATGGTTTCTGAAGTGTTCCTGAGTCATGTGGAATAATCCTCTACTTAATGATGTTTTAATGCAGTGACTGACCTGAGTGATTGAAGTCACAGGAATTCAGTGGTTGTCAGCCTCGCTCTCCGTGCATAGTTTATTCCAGATTTCTGAATCTTTCGTATATCTTATGGACTGTAGAGTTAGAATCCTGTTGGTCTATATTTCATGGAGTTGTAACAATGTGGTGACACCTTGGCCCCATCCTTGCTTGTGAATCGACTGAGGCGTTTGGGGATGCTCTTAAACCTGTTCCCCTGTGGAATGTTCCCAGACAGGTGTTTATTAAGCATTCTTCTTACTTTCCCATTCTATTGTTGCCCTTCGTCCCAGCTTTTTGTGTAGTAATTGGAATAATTCCCAATAAGTAGTGAATATTGCCAAAAAACAACGTTTATTAATCAGTTTGAACATTTACATATATTGTTCTTGTAGTACATTCAATTGAATATAGGTTGGAAAGAATTAGCAAATCATTGAACATTATGTTTTTAATTTATGTTTTACCCAATGTCCCAACTTCATTGAATGG